>NC_031990.1:819740-1009438 GCF_001879085.1 Nicotiana attenuata
AATTAGAATTAGGGAAATCTTTGGCAACAGAAATGAGAAGTCCCTAGAAGCTTCTAGGTTGGAGGTCTGAATGGCAATTTCTGATTTTGGGTAGCATAACTTGGGTAGCAAGTCAGTAATTGAGGGACACCTAAGCTAAAATGAGAATTAAAGGGGGGCAGGGTGCAAAATTAAAAACATAAGGTCTGCCCTAGTCCCTTGCCTATAAAGGCATCTTAAACTTGCCTTTCAAGGCAGAGAGACGGAAGAGCTGAAAATCCAAAAACAATAGAGCTTTTAACATTCTGAAATTCGAGAGAATGAAGGGCTGAAATACAGAGAGAATAACTTGAGAGAGGAGAGATATAAAGAGAAAAAGATCAAAAAAAGCTAGAGAGTGCTACTGTTCTATAGGAATTCAGAGATAAAAGTTTTCAGAAAAGAAAAAATCAAAAAAACAAAAACTAGAAATTCTGATGAATAACACTGTTCTATTGAAATCTGTTTGGGGCTCTTTTGGAGTTTCTATGATTCTGAAGTAGTTTTGATTGGCTGAATTCACAAGGGTTTGAAATCGAGTCTAGTTTGAAGTTGCTAGAGATTTGGTTAATTAAAACTGGGTTTCAGGCAATCATACATCATTTCTGGGCTTTAAATTGGTGCTGTTTCCTCTTTATTGGCTCTGTTGCTGTACTGTTTCAAAATTCTGGTCTAAGCTGATTTGCTGAAGTACTGTCCTGTTGCTGCTCATGTTTCCTCACTCTTCTTTTTCCTTTTAACCTCCAGGTAATTATATCTCGAGCTCTATTAAACATGTGAAGTCAGATTTGATGTATGAAATAAATATTGGGATTCAGAACATGGCTTCAACCAGTGTTGTGCTTCGTTTATTCGATATTGTATTGTAGTCATTTCATTTCTTAGTTAGTTTCTGTGTGATTTAAGGATTATTCACCATTTGCTGTAGTAAGAGTTTATTTAAGCCATGAAAGGCATGTCTGTGTTTGAGCTCTGCCGAAACTGATGGGTGTTTGATCCGTGAATATTCTATGTAAAAATGTAGGATCAGCTGAATCCATGTGAACTTGTTGAGCTAGGAACTGTTCAGGGTATCAGTTGTTCATTTCCTGTTTGGTTTTTCGATTCAGTCATGATAAGAATTAGCTTCGTTTCCATGATGAGATTGTTAGTAAGTTCATACTGGTATATGAGAGGCTGGAAAATGCATTTAGTGTAAGGTGAATTCAGCCTCTTAGTGTCTACTAGATCAGTTCGTATAATTGCTATTGTGATTAGTTCGGAGTTTTTCTTGGTTGCTTGGTTGTTCAATCCTCTTTGAAGCAATTAATTTTGGAAGCTAAGTGTACGGCTATGTGTATATTTTCCTGGATTTTAATCGATTAGCATATATGCAGTTTCTGGGTCAATCGTTAAATAGGCATTCATGGTCGTTTGAATTAAGTCTGGGCTAAGTCCTGTGTTTTAAATCAACTTGGGATTGTTCAAATTTTGTGCTTGGGATGCTATTTGGGTAGCAGTAGGATTCGATCCTGGGCTCCTTGTTTGAAGCCGGCGCTGTTTGGAGTGTTTGGGCCCTTTGGGCCTAAATGTTATCGAGGTTTTTTTTAGTTCAAGGCAGCCTCTTTGTATCTGGCAGCCTAATAATTGAGAGACTTGGACCCGAGTTTTATACAAAGTCTCTTATTTGACCTGTATGAACATTAAAGTTAAAAAGGCTAAGAATCTAGAATCAATTAAGCGAGGTGTGCCACGTTTAGCAAATGTAGTTATGGACCTCAACAACGTAGTGTGAAATTTCCTTTAAGATCAGAATAGAGGTGTGCCAACCCTAACAAATTTCAAATGCTTGGCCTTCTTTAATTATTTGTGCAAATCCTTAGACCTCGAGAAGGGCCGTTTGGCGAATTTCACGGTCTTCCCCAAAGATAATAACGCGGTGGTCTCTTTAGGCACGCAATCTAAATAATTTTACCTTCCTAAATGTGGGTGCACATTTATGTGACCCAAATCTAAATCTCAACGGAGTCGAAATGTGTCAAAAGCCACGGGTACACTGGTGTAATGTGGTTCGAGATACATTTTCACGACGTTGCAATTCTTATTAAAAGACATAAAGTAAAAGTGGTTAAAATAAAGGCACATAGGTAAGAAATATGTTTAAAAATCAGATAACTTAAGCCGAATATAACAGTTAAGCGACCGTGCTAGAACCACGGAACCCGGGAATGCCTAACACCTTCTCCCGGGTTAACAGAATTCCTTACTCGGGGTTCTGGTTCGCGGACTGTTAACAGAGTCATAACTTCCTCGGTTCGGGATTCAAGATAAACCGGTGACTTGGGACACCAAAAGCCAAACTTATCCCAAGTGGCGACTCTGATTTTTTTAAAATAAATCCCGTTTCGATTGTCACTTCAAGTTGGAAATAACTCCCTTTATTATACCTTATTCCGGGGGTGTAGTGAAAAAGGAGGTGTGACAGTGTAGCCTAACTAACTCATGCCACATATGTGCACACCATATGATAGAAAAGAGAAGCAGAGAAACATAAACATTTATAGCAAAAAGAGGAGAGTCTTCATTAATGTTATAAAACATAAGCCTTTAGCGTTACAGCAAAGGCAAATTTGGACTGTTAGAAACGGGAGCAGTACAAGTGAATTTCATCCATACCACAAAACAACAAAAAACAAAAACAACTACCACAAAGTCATCAGAGCAGAAGAGATAAACTGGAAACTGGTCACTGAAAGATTTGTCTAGGGAATACTAGAGGAAGAGGGCTTAGAAGTGGCAACAAGAGTGTTTAGAACGAGATCAATCCGAGCATTTGCCGACATTTTCTCTGCGAGTAGTTTCTGCGTCAGGTTCTCAACCTGTTGCCTGAGATCAGCATTTTCTTTTGACGGACGAGCAACCTCTGCACTTGATGAACTGGAGGACCCTGGTACCTCTTGAGCCTAACTTAGCTGAGTCTCTAGAATGGCATTCCTTGCCTTCAACTTCCTCATCTCCTCAGTAGCATTATTCTGAGCATTGATAAGCTATGAGATCATCGAAGTGCTTCCTACCCCTCCAACCTTTTCAACACACTCACATTCCTCTAGAGTAGTCTACGAGAAGGTCTGCTTCTTGGTCCCCATCTTGGGCTGTCCCAAAGACACATTGAAGAATTCGAAGACATGCATGAGAAAAAATCCATAGGGAAGACCATGATTTCCATCCTTAAATGCTGCCACCTTTTGAATATGCTCAATAGTTATAGCTGGCAAATTAACAGTGCTGAACCCATCCAGTGCTTCCATCAGATACAGATCAGACTTGGATGTGATGCACCTCCTCTCAGCGCGAGGAAGCAGGACCTTGTTCAACAATTCAAAAAGGAGCTGATAAACGGGAAGCAAGGCTTTCTTGTGCACCCGTTCCCTCTGTTGCACCGCTCCCTCCTTAACTATCACATGCCTAAAGTTTTCTCCATAAGCATCTCTAATAGAAGACAGTCCTTCAACAGGAACCTTGAGTATGTCGCCTAGCAGAGCAGAGTCCATAACAATGTCGACTTCATTTACCAGTGCACAGATTTGATCAAACTCAACAGTAAAGAGGTCTGCATAGAAACTTTGGACCTCATCCTCATAAACCTTTGGCACATCCACTTTGAACAGATGTCCCCACGTTGAAATTCGACCATCTCAAGTATTTGCCTCATACCAGCCATCTCAGATATTTCTGGGTCAAATGTGCGACCCCATAGTACTTTCTGGTACCTCAACTTTTCTTCACCCGACACATTATCACGTTTCACTTTCTTCACAGAATCGGGTTCCTTCACTTTCTCCAATTTCCTTTTACCATACTTTCCACTAGACTTAACCTTTCCACTCGACTTCACTAGAATATCATCATCATCAGACATTGAATCTTCAACCAACACTTATTTCAACTTGTCACCACTTTCCACAGACTTTTTACTGGGCGTTCCAACAACCTCCTTTGAAACACTTTCAGCAGATTATTTCTTTTTCTGAGATCTCTTGACTAAGGAACTTGGTTCCTCTTGAGCTTCCTCATCCACTTCTACTACCGGAATGTTCTTGTCACAAACAATCTCTCCATCCTTCACCGGTCTATTTTTCTTCTTCCTATTACTCCTTTAGCTCTTCTTCAATGCAAACTCAAGATCCTCCTTCTTTTGCAACCTTGTAGTAGGTCGCTTGGGAGAGGGCTCGGGTGTGGCTACTGGCCTCCTTCTAGCAATAAACGCACTCAGAGCAACATCATCCTGATCTTCTTCATCACTGGACCTCTGAGCAACATCATCCTGATCTTCTTCATCACTGGACCTCATAGCAGGAGCCACTACTTCCAAGGGCTCAGCATCAAATTGAGGAGAAGGAGCAAGGTCGAAACTGACCTGGGAAGAAGATTCTTGACTTGTTTCGTCAGGAAAAGGGTCAGGTCCTTCAAAAGGAGTCCCAGTAGTCTCTTCTGGTGCTGGTTTTTCAAAGAGCACCATTGTTCCTTCTCCCACCAACGACTGAGTCTCTTATCCCTGAGACTCAGGCATAGTAGAGGTTTCCTCATTCACTATCCCTTCAGCAGAGATGTCCAACATGTTTTCTATGGCCTCTCTCTCCTGAGATTCCATGGGTGCAACAATATCCGAGACAGAAGTACCTGTAGACTAATAAACATTGTCCTTAGACCTTTTCTGCCTGTGGAGTCTCACTCTTTTCTGCATTTTTGCTTTGTTCTTTGAGAATATCAGGCGACAGAGAAGAGAGACTATCGATTTTAGGGATTTTTGAGTTCTCAACACTTAGAGGGAGAGTATGGTCTGAGGGAGTGGTGAGAGTGATAGAGAGTGAAGGAGAATCAGGTTTAGGTGCTTCACTTTCAACAGTGGTGGAAGGGGGAATGTCGATACGTGTTTCTTTAGGAACATAGGAGTCAAGGGTTTTCTCTTCAATGGTGGGAAGGATTGTTTGATCTTCAACCATGATAGATGATTAGTTTGAAAGTTCTGGAGAGGCTGAGAGAGAGAGAGAGATGATCGTTCAAGGTTTGGAGATGAGAGGGTCTTAATGAAGAAGAAGGCAATTATGAGGGAGAGATAGAGAAACCGGTTCTGAAACGGTGGTAGATTTATGGGAAGATGCAACGTTTCAGATGGAAGTGAAAGGATTTGAATGAAAAGACGTGACATACAGGGTCTAAAAAGGTTGATGACGTAGCACTCAATTTTTTATTGTTTCTTTTGAGATATGTATGAGAAAAACACAAGACTACTAACCTGTGGTACAAGAATCAGGTTCTTGGCCGGTCTTTCAAGAATTCTCAACCCTCTTTACCGTTTATGCATTGCCTCAGTAGCTTCTATTGTTATCATGCGCGTCTACCTGTAATGATATAGAAGTGAGTTAGACTTGGCCGAAAAATACTTTAGCTAATTTTACGTGTATGTGATTTCCATAGCCATATAGTAGGAATCAGGTTCTCAATTAGGCTTTATTAACCCCAGTGCCAGCCTATTTCTCTTTAAGTGTTCTCTGCTCAGGGCTTTGGTGAAGATATCTGCAATTTGGTCTTATGTGCTGCAAAACTTCATAAAGATAAGCCCCTTCTCCATATTGTCTTTGAGAAAATGATGTCTCACATCAATGTGCTTGGTTCTTTTATGTTGGACTGGATTTTTGGCCATGTTGAGTGCACTTGTATTATCACACAGAAGAGGCACACAGTCAGTATACACTCCAAAATCCTCCAACTACTATTTGATCCATAAACGTTGAGCACAACAGGAGGCTGCAGTAACATATTCCGCTTCAACTGTTGAAAGAGCTACTGAATTTTGCTTTCTTGTGCCCCATGAGATAAGACATGATCCTAAGAAGTGAGCCATTCCAGATGTGTTTTTCCTATCTACAAGATAACCTGCATAATCAGCATCAGCATACCTAATAAGATTAAAATTATCACCTGAAGGGTAGTACAGAACCAGGTCCTGCGTTCCCTTAAGATACCTCAAGATTCTTTTGGCAGCCTTCAGATAAGATTCCTTGGGGTTTGACTGAAACCACACTAAAGACAATATATGGCCTGCTTGCAGTAAGATAGAGGAGAGGCCCAATGATACCTCTATACATTGCTTGATTCACCGGAGAGCCAGATTCGTCCATATCAAGTCGAGTAGCAGTGGCAATGGGAGTGTCAATCACTTTTGATGCTTCCATGTCAAACCTCTTCAGAAGCTCTTTGATATACTTCTGCTGACTAATGAATATTCCCTTTGTGGAGTGCTTTACTTGAAGACCCAAGAAGAAATTCAACTCATCCATCATGCTCATCTCAAACTCACTTCCCATGAGTTTTGCAAATTCCTCACATAGTGAATCAGTTGTTGCCCCAAAAATGATACCATCAACATATACCTGAACGATGAGCAGGCTCCTCCCTTATTTCTTCAGAAACAAAGTGTTGTCAATTTTTCCTCTCGTAAAACCATTTTCTAGGAGAAATTTTGACAACCTTTCATACTAAGCTCGAGGAGCCTACTTTAACCCATACAATGCCTTGTCCAATTTGAACACATATTCAGGGTGTTCATGACATTCAAAACCTAGAGTCTGCTTTACATATACTTCTTCCTTGAGAAAGCCATTCAGAAATGCACTTTTGACATCCATTTGGAACAGAGTGAATTCCATATGTGATGCATAGGCAATGAGGATTCTGATAGCTTCCATGCGAGCAACTGGAGCAAAAGTCTCATCATAATCAATCCTTTCCTCTTGAGTGTAGCCCTTGACAACTAGACTTGCCTTGTTCCTTGTAGTGTTTCCATGTTCATCGAGCTTATTCCTCAATACCCACTTGGTTCCTATGATGGTTCGATCTGAGGGTCTAGGTACCAGGTGGCATACGTTGTTCCTTACGAACTGATGCAACCCATCTTGCATGGTTGTGATCCAGTCTACATCTTTTAAGGCTTCCTTAATGTTTTTGGGTTCTATTTGGGAGAGGAATGCTGAGAAGGCAAGTGAATTTCTGGCGTTTGATCTGGTTTGNTATCAGCCCAGTATTTCTTTTTTGGCTTTTTTCTTTAGTTTCAGGTCATTTTTTATTTTTTCTTGGTTTTCGCCCAAAACCTCCTTTCTTATGATTAAACTCTCCCTCAAAAAATTCCCAAAACTCTTCTCTATATTAAAAAACTGATGCTTAGAACTTATCATAATCATCAAAGTCTTAAGAGAGTTGCACGTCAAACTTTGTAGCTAATAATTCGCATGAATCATGATTATGACAAAAATAATAGTGCCCCCGTCACCTCCAAATTCTGGGTCCGCCTCTGCTTCTAACTGTGTTGTGCCCATGAAATTGCTCATATACGAGGTCTCACTTGTTTTATCTTTCTATTTAATTGAATAATAATAGCTTACTAATTTATTTATTTTCACGGTTGGATTTATTTCTAATCCCTTATAAATTACTCCAACATGATAACGTTGCTTCTCCCTTCTATTTGTCGTTCTTTCCCCCCTCTTTTTCGTGTGTATATCTGTGAGCGTTTGATATGTCGATCTAAAGCTTCTCTCTTCCTTTAGGTCCCAACATAAAGACTACTATTTTTCCTTTATTAGTAAATAACATTTGCTTGGGGGAAAAGGTAACAAAATTTGCTCTTAATAACTACGAGCTAGTTTTGACAAACATGCCCATTATTCTCGGTATAAACTTATGTGCACTAGATTTATAAATTATTTTATAAAATTATTTTTATTAAATTAAATGGGTATTTAAAACATAGCCCCTTTTTCTTAACTAAATTCCCTAACCTAACCCAACCCAAATACCCGTTCAATCCAACCCAAATACCCGACCAGCCCGACCCAGAACCCCCTCTGATCGTGGTCGTTGATCTTTGAGATCAACGGTCCACGTTATTTCTTACCTTTTAAATGCAACAAACCCCAAAACCCTACCCATTTCTCTCAGACACCACCACCCTCTTCTCCTCTCTTCTCTTTCACGCCCTTAAATCCTAGAGCGCCGTCACTCAAAAACTCCCTCCAAATCCCTTCGATTCCCAATCGGATATGGAATCATTTGGCGATTTACCGTCTTATCCGACCTCCTACCTCTACTGGTTGTTCGACTTTCATGTTACTTAATGGGATCTCAAGGGATTCGAACCAGATTTGGTTCAATCTCTCATCTTTTCGATTAATCCGCCTATATTCAACCCTATGTCTGTGAGTACCATCATTTTTGTGTTTTCGTGGCTTCAAATCTCTGGTTTGAACCTGATTTTCTACCTCTGTTCATAACCTAGCTATTTCTGTTAAATTCATTTAGATCTCTTTAGATCTAAAACGGTTTTGAGTTTGTTTGGTATCTTCCTTAAGATTTTTCTGCTTTTACTATTATTGCTAACCGATTTTGTTTTACCCTAGGGTTTTGATTTCTAACGAGTTTTCTATAAAAATTCTGAGACGTTTAAATTCATTCAATTATGGTTTTCTTCTTTAATATTTAAACCGATCCTTTTTAAGCTTCATCTCCATGTCTTTGACATATCCTAGGGTTTCGACTCTCTAACTATTTATCCTGTTGTCTTTTTCAACAATTTGACCGAGGCCAGGTTCAATGGATGTTCGAATGGTTCCCTACCGACGAGTTCATCATCAGATCTAGGGATATTCCACACTTGGTATTGATCGGGTTAAGGGGCATATACCCTTATGCTCCCCTTAGGGTTCTGAGATAGGCAGGCAGGAAATAGGTCATACCACGGGTTGCTAAAATGAGTCACTTTATAGCCGATTTTCAGGGTGACGCCATTCCATACAAAAGTGAAGCACAACACATGTGGCACTTGAAGATTATAGTTGAAAAAGATACCATCAAGCCAGATCGGTATCACGCCGGTCACGTGTACTTCTACCCCTCATGGTTGGATGATAACATAGGGGAAATATTCGAGCCAACGGTTGGTCCAGAAAAACAAGTGAAATATAACAAGCTGCGCAAAAGAGTTTATCGAGTTCGAGGCCAAGCACCTGGAGCGATACAAGACCGACATGGAACTAATCAATGAATGGAGAGAGAGGGATGTTAAATCAAGTGAAAGGTTGGAGTATCTGGAGTACAGTCTTATGGAATTTGAAGGAAAGATGAGGAAGAGTCACTGATTGCCAGAACATTGAGGGAAGCGAAGGAGGACATTTGGCAAGGGAATACTTACTGCTGAACCTGCGCGAACTGGGGGATCTGATCGACAAGAGCATCCAGCCTGGAGAAGGTCCTTCTGGGGCCAAGTAGATTAGGTTTATTTGCTTTTTCAAATGTAATAAGGCCAAGTGCCACTAGTGACTTATCTTATTTAGTGTCGTTTTAGATTCATCTATTTTTACATTAATGAAATGAGGCAATCATTGGCACGGAAATTCTCCAAATCTATTTGTCGCTAGGCCTACCTCGGGCACAGCGAGGCTTTCAAATTAGGAGGCAAATTTACATTCTCGCAATATGTGTTTAAATACTGCAAACAACTTTTTAGAATCCTTGCTAACTTGTTTACCTTTTGTTTTTCTTTACTTTTATTATTCCCATCCGCTAAGGTTAGTTCGCACATACTGGCATCATCAGCATATCACACCAGATCTAGAGGCCCTCCACCTCCTCCTCCTCCAAGTAATACGAAAAGCATAGGGAAAGCTAAGATGGATGACTTGAGTGGCATTCAAAAACAAAATGCTGAGAACATCGAAACTTCAGACGGTCGGAGCACTCCGTCCCAGAATGAGGTAGTCCTGCAATTAGAGCAGAAAATACTGGAGTTACAAGGAGAACTTGAGCAGGTCCGCAACTTGGCAAACCTCTCCCTCACCATAAACGTCCCAGACATTAACCAACAAAATGCTCAAAACCTAGCACCTCCTCAAAATACGCCAAACCAACATCCACAAAATCCTCCCGCACCCCATCAATATACAGCTCCACCGCAAAATCTCAATCCTCTACCAGTACCAAATCCTCCACAACACCATCATTAACCAACCCAGTATCCACAAACCACTACCTATCACACCCCTCAGAACGCACCTCGCCCTGTTCCCGATTCTCAAAACTCCACCAACGATCACCACTACACCCAAATCCTTAGCACCCACCAAAACAACCCTATATACATGGAAACATTACCTCACTTCACTCAACCAATCTCTTATACACCAGAATCTGCTGAAAAGTACCTGCTCATCAAGAACATGGCCAAGGAACTCAAGAAGTTGATGAGTCACGTTCAGGGTGTTGAAGGAGGCAAAGAGATAGAAGGTCTGAACTACGAGGATTTGTACATACAACCAGATGTGGAACTGCCGGAGGGTTACAAACCTCCCAAGTTCGAAATGTTTGATGGAACAGGTGATCCCAAGGTTCATTTGAGAACTTATTGTGACAAGCTTGTGGGGGTCGGAAAAGATGAAAGGATTCGAATGAAGCTCTTCATGAGAAATCTTACCGAAGATGCCCTGTCCTGGAACATAATCCAGAATCCTGAGAAATGGGCCAATTGGGTGAGCAGGGCATCAGACTTCATGGATCGATTAAGGTTCAATACGGAGAATACACCAGATGTTTTCTATATCCAGAACCTAAAGAAGAAGCCAACTGAGACTTTCCGCGGGTATGCTACTCGGTGGAGGTCAGAAGCAGCCAAGGTCAGACCAGTATTAGACGAGGAACAGATGAACAAGTTCTTTGTCAGGGCATAGGACCCACAATATTATGAAAGGCTAATAGTCATTGAGAATCACAAGTTCTCTCATATCATCAAACTTAGAGAAAGGATCGAAGAAGGTATCAAAAGCGGGATGGTGACAAATTTCGAGGCATTGTAGGCCACGGATAAAGCATTACAATCAGGGGGCATATCAAAGAAGAAAGAAGTAGGGGCAGTAATGGTGGCCCAAGGCCCAAAATCTCCACTCACATATCAAACACCTCCACCTACATACCAACCCTCACCTCCCAGATATTCCCAACCCGCCACCGCCTATCACACTTATAACACCCAGCTAGCCTACTATCATTCACCTCCAACTCGTCCAAATTACCAGAAACCCCGACCTAACTTTGATCGCAAACCACCCAGACAATACACCGCCATTGCTGAACCCATCGACCAGCTGTACGAAAGATTGAAGGTTGCTGGTTATGTCACCCCTATTCCTGTTCTGGCAATGGAGAATTCATATCAATGGGTCAACCCAAATAAAACCTGTGCCTATTATTCCGGTATGAAGGGGCACACTATTGACGAGTGTCGGACATTGAAAGATAAGATCCAGACATTGATTGATAACAAGGTCATACAGGCGAAGGAAGTTGCACCCAACGTCCGCAATAATCCTCTTCCAGATCATAGGGGTGATGGGTACATGTGATAAAGACGGATGAAGAATGGGATCCTGAGGGGTCAATCGGGCTTATTCGGGAAGGCGATGACTTTAAACCTGCATCGGTTCTATTTGAGGTAGAGGTAGCAGCACCTGCAGCCACACCTGTTCCATTTGAGGTAGAAGTGGCCACACCTTTCACAGTGACAGTAGCAACCACGCCTCCTTTCAAGTCCAACGCCATACCTTGAGATTATGTTGCTGAAGCCAGGCGAAAGGGAAAAGCAAAGATGGAAGAATCCGGGGCCGCACAGGGAATAACCCAACTGGAAGGATCTATACACCCGAACATTTGGGAGGATCAAGCAAGGAGACTGCTACTAAGCAACCTGTTATTGAAACTGAGCCAGACGATCTCTGGAGGAAAGTACAGGCGAGGGAATACTCAGTCGTCGATCATATAAAAAAGACTCCCGCCCAGATATCCATCATGTCGCTATTGCAAAATTCGGAAGCACATAGGAGTGCTCTGATAAAGGTGTTAAATGAAGCTTATATGCCCAACAATATCACTAGGGGAGAAATGGCCAACATGGTAGGGCAAGTGTTGGAGAGTCATAAGATCACCTTCCACGAGGATGAACTACTGCCTGAAGGGTTAAGTCACAACAGGTCACTGCATATCACGTACAGTTTGAAGACAAATTCATTGCTAGGGTCCTAATAGAAGGGGGCTCGAGCCTCAATATTTGTCCATTAACTACTCTAAAAAGATTGGGCAAAGATTTCCATGAGATACGGGCAGGAAGTATGAACGTGAAAGCATTTGATGGGTCTCAAAGGGCCACGATCGGGGAGATTAACCTTTGTCTGCAGATGGGACCAACTTGGTTCGATGTGGAGTTCCAAGTACTAGACATCTCAGCTACATACAATCTTCTATTGGTTCGCCCTTGGATACATACCGCTGGGGTTATGGCTTCCACGCTGCACCAGGCCGTGAAGTTTGAGTGGAACCATCAGGAGGTGATCATTCACGGAGATGGAAGTAACCCCATTTACACTAGTCAAACTATCCCGGTCATTGAGAATAGAAGAAGGCTGGGTGGAGAAACTTATCACCACATTGAACATGTCAAAGCAATTGAGAAGGACAAGTGGTGGAGTAACAAAATACAAAGCATACTGGCATGGTCTAGGTATGAACCCGGCAAAGGGCTTGGGAAGAATCTCCAGGTCATTACTAAACCGTTACAGCTAAAACATCACAGTACCACCTTTGGACTTGGGTATCAGTACACCTGGCAGGAATATGATGATTGGTCGCCTCCATGGCATGGTCCTTATTACCCTCTCGAGCAGCCGGTACCACACCTAAGTCAGACTTTTCACCAGGCCGATACAATATGGGGATCTGCAGAGGAAGAAGCTTTGGCTGGACTGAGAAACCTATTCCTGGAAGAAAAGGATATGGATTGCAATGCGATAGTTAAGGAGGAGGAGGAAGAAGGCCTCATCATTCGGACTGTGGAGAAGGGAGCTGTTCTCAAGAATTGGACTGCCACACCATCCCGGGCCCACCGAGTTCCTGGGTAGCTTGGCAATTATCCTGATTTGTTTTATAGCCATGCTAGGCATTTAAGATATTTTCAGTAATTTTATTTTAAAGACGCATTTTGTTTTGAAATAATTGCTCGAGTCATCGAGTCGTACTTGTTTGGATATTTTAAAAATTTAATCAATGCATTGTTATTTATTATTCATTATTATCTTTCACACTTTCTTTATATAGTATTATTATTACTTTTCCTGATGAACCAATGAATGTGACATATAATGAGAAAACGCAACACAAGGATAGTGACTCGGAAGAAGAAGATGAAATACCTGAGGAAGTTTTCAGAGAGGTTGAGGACTTTGAGAAGAAACCTAAGTCCAACCTGGACGAAACCGAAGCAATCAATATAGGAGATTCCAAAACCGTCAAAGAGACTTGCATAAGGATTCACTTATCGCCGTCAGATAAGGAAGAACATACTCATTTCCTGAAAGAGTATGAGGACATTTTTGCATGGTCATATGACGACATGACCGGTCTGAGCACATCCATAGTGGCTCACAAGTTGCCTACCAATCCAATGTGTCCGCCAGTGAAGCAGAAACTCAGAAAGTTCAAGCCAGATATGAGCCTGAAAATTAAGGAGGAAGTCACTAAGCAGATCAAAGCCAAAGTCCTTAGAGTAGTTGAGTACCCAACCTGGCTAGCCAACATTGTACCAGTTCCGAAGAAAGATGGGAAAGTCAGGGTGTGTGTTGACTATCGGGATTTAAACAGAGCAAGTCCCAAGGATGACTTCCCACTGCCAAACATACACATCCTGATCGACAATTACGCCAAGCATGAACTCAAATTCTTTGTAGATTGCTTCGCGGGTTATCAACAGATCTGGATGGATGAAGAAGATGCAGAGAAAACAGGATTCATCACACTATGGGGAATGTACTGCTACAAAATGATGCCATTCGGCCTAAAGAATGCTGGGGCTACTTACATGAGAGCCATGACAACTATCTTCCATGATATGATACATAAGGAAATAGAGGTATATGTTGACAATGTCATCATCAAATCCAAGAAGGCCGCAGATCACATAGTAGACTTGAGGAAGTTCTTTGACAAGCTAAGGAGGTACAATCTAAAATTGAACCCCCGCGAATGTGCATTCAGGGTTCCTGTAGGAAAGATATTGGGATTCATTGTCAGTCGCCGAGGAATCGAGTTGGACCGTCCAAAGTTAAGGCTATAAAAGAGTTACCGCCACTAAAGAGCAAAAAGGACGTGATGTGCTTCCTAGGATGCCTCAACTACATCAGCCGCTTCATAGCACAGTCCACAGTAATATGTGAACCCATCTTCAAAATGTTGAGGAAAGATGCTGAAACCAGTTTGATCGAGGATTGTCAGAAGGCTTTTGACAAAATAATACCTGTCTACACCGCCAGTCCTAGTCCCGCCAGAACCTGGGAGACCTTTGCTACTCTATCTGTCTGTATTAGATGGAGCTTTCGGATGTGTTTTGGGAAAACATTACAAGACAGGAAGAAAGGAGCAAGATATACTACCTGAGTAAGAAGTTTACACCTTATGAAGCATGATACTCTCTGCTGGAATGCACCTGCTGTGCTTTGACCTGGACAGCTCAGAAATTGAGGCATTACTTCTGTGCCTATACCACGTACCTCATATCTAGTATGGACCCTCTGAAGTATATCTTTCAGAAGCCCATGCCAATCGGGAAGTTAACCAAGTGGCAGATATTATTAAGTGAGTTTGATATCGTCTACGTAACTCAGAAGGCGGTCAAAGGACAAGCATTGGCAGACCATCTTGCCGAAAATCCTATGGGAGGAGGATACGAACCACTAAAAACATATTTTCTTGACGAAGAAGTATCGTTCATAGGAGAGGACATTACTGAAGCCTACGACGGTTGGAGGATGTTCTTCGATGGGGCTGCAAACTTCAAAAGAGTGGGCGTTGGAGCAGTTTTGGTATCAGAAACAAGACAACATTACCCGATATCTGCAAAGCTTAGGTTCTCATGCACCAACAATATGGCAGAATATGAGGCTTGCATCATAGGACTCAATAAGGCCATCGATATGAGTATACAAGAGTTGCTGGTAATTGGTGATTCGAATCTTCTGGTACACCAGGTTCAAGGAGAGTGGGCTACAAAAAACACCAAGATCCTACCATACTTGTATCATGTGCAAGAATTGACGAAGAGGTTCACAAAGATAGAATTCAAACATGTGCCCAGAGTTAAAAATGAGTTCGCAGACGCACTGGCCACTTTGTCATCAATGATACAACATCCAGATAAGAATTTCATCGATCCCATCCCGGTAAGGATCCACAATCAACCGGCTTACTGTGCTCATGTTGAAGAGGAAACGGATGGAAAACCTTGGTTCCACGACATCAAAGAATATTTGGCAGAAGGAGAATACCCAGAACAAGAAAACCATACTCAGAAACGCACTTTGCGGAGGCTGTCCAATCACTTTTTCCAAAGCAGAGGGACCCTGTATAGTAGAACTCCTGACCCGGGGTTGTTAAGGTGTGTTGACGCAAAGGAGGCTTCCAGATTGCTTGAGGAGATACATGCAGGAACTTGCGGCTCACATATGAATGGTTTTGTTCTAGCAAAGAAGATGCTCAAAGTTGGATATTTTTGGATGACCATGGAAACGGATTGCATCTGGTACGTACAGAAATGCCACCAATGCCAGGTACATGCAGACATGATAAAGGTACCACCAAATGAGCTCAACGCAACAAGCGTGCCTTGGACTTTTGCTGCCTGGGGAATGGATGTCATTGGTCCCATCGAACCCACTACTTCAAACGGGCACAGGTTCATTTTAGTGGCTATCGACTACTTCACAAAAATTACAAAGTTGTAACCAAGAAAGTCGTCGCAGATTTTTTCAAGGATCGTATTGTTTGCCGATTCGGGGTTCCCGAGTCCATTATCACTGATAATGTTGCCAATCTCAACAGTGATTTGATGAAAGCCATGTGTGAAACTTTCAAAATCAAGCACAAAATTCCACAGCATACAGACCTCAAATGAACGGAGCCGTGGAAGCTGCCAACAAGAACATCAAGAAGATACTAAGAAAAATGGTAGAAAACCACAAACAATGGCATGAAAAGTTACCCTTCACCTTATTGGGGTACCGTACCACTGTCCGCACATCAACTGGGGAAATTCCCTATTTGCTGGTTTATGGTACCGAAGGTGTCATTCCAATTGAAGTAGAAATTCCTTCTTTAAGGATCATACAAGAAGCCGAACTCAGTGATGCAGAATGGATAAGGAGCCGCTATGAGAAGCTGAACCTTATAGATGGAAAAAGGATGAATGCAGTGTGTCATGGTTAGCTTTATCAAAATAGAATGTCCAGAGCCTTCAACAAAAAGGTCAGGCCAAGACAATTCACTCTGGGACAGTTGGTGCTGAAGAAGATCTTCCCGCATCAGGATGAAGCCAAAGGGAAATTTTCATCCAACTGGCAAGGTCCTTAGATGGTTCACCGGGTGCTAATAGGAGGAGCACCCATACTTGCAGAAATGGACGGAGAAATTTGGCCGAAACCTATCAATTCAGACGCAGTCAAGAGATACTATGTTTAGATTGTTTACACTGATGTAATTGAACTACGCTTGACCTGATTCCCGTTTAAGAGGGGATACGTAGGCAGCCTTGTGGGTTCGGTCATATCATAATAGAATCTTCATTTCCTTAGAACCAGAAACTGGGGCAGAATTTTGAGGAGGACCCTCAAAATTCCGGAGCAAGTCCAGCCAACGCCATCATATGCCAGAAAGTCAGAAAACGGTTAAGTAACTGGGGCAGAATTTTGAGAAGGATTCTCAAAATTCCGAAGCAGATTCAACAAACCTTGTTGCACGCAGAATGACCAAAGATCAAAGTGGGGCAGAATTTTGAGGAGAACCCTCAAAATTCTATCGCAAGGAAGCTGCAATGTCTTTAAAAGTGTTACAGTCATTAGTTCACCTAATTTACTTGATATTACATATCACTATGTTTTATAAAATAAAATAACTCTATTTCACCAATATGTGCATATTTTCGAAAACTTTATTTCTATAGCAGCCAGGTGTTACCCGAGGTAGCTCGAACAGGGTTCCCAAAGCAGAACAAAGCAAAGCCAGCAGACGAAGGCACGAACCAACCTCCCCCCCCCCCTAAAAAAACTCACAATTTTTCTTTGGATGCAGGCATAGTAAACATAACAGGAGCATTCACAAATGTACACACATCAAAATCACTACCAGTCAGTCCACCAAACGCGAATGTCTCTCCAGCTAAGAAATATTCTACTCCTATTTTGCTACTTGTTCACTGCATAAGGCTAAGCTGCCTTCTCTCTGCATGAGGCTAAGCCCTGCCTCCACATGCAGCATTGCCTTCTCTTTGCATGAGACTAAGCCTTGTCTCAAATCTTGCATGAGGCTAAGCCCTGCCTTGCATAAGGCTAAGCACTGCCTTCACATTTGCATGAGCCTAAGCCCTACCTCCATATTTGCATAAGGCTAAGCACTGCCTTGCTTTGCATGAGACTAAGCCCTGTCTCGATCCTTGCATGAGACTAAGCCCTGTCTCAAATCTTGCATGAGGCTAAGCCCTGCCTCCCTATTTGCATAAGGCTAAGCACCGCCTTCTCCTTACATGAGACTAAGCCCTGTCTCAAATCTTGCATGAGGCTAAACCCTGCCTCCCTATTTGCATAAGGCTAAGCACTGTCTTCTTTTTGCATGAGACTAAGCCCTGTCTCGATTCTTGCATGAGGCTAAGCCCTGCCTCCCTATTTGCATAAGGCTGAGCAGTGCCTTCTCTTTGCATGAGACTAAGCTCTGTCTCGATTCTTGCATGAGGCTAAGCCCTGCCTCCCTATTTGTATTAGGCTAAGCACTGCCTTCTCATGAGACCAGGCATTGTCCTCCCTTGCATAAGTGTTGCTCTATTTTAATTTTGCATTATCTTCTTCTCTTGGGGCTAAGCTCTACCCATGAACTCTACACGAGTCTAAGCATTGCCTTGTTATTACCTTTGGTAACATATCTCTACACTTCATGGGCTGATGTATAGCCAACTTGTCCAAAGGCATCATAGTCCGAAGGCATCATCCTCATAGCCTGCAGACACCATGTCATGGCCTTAGGATCTCTCATATTGCACATCATTATTCAAAGGCGTCATGGTTAAGAGGCATCATTCTCATAGCCCCAGGACATCATTTCATGGCCTGCGAATCCCTTATCTCATGATTCATGGCCCAGGACGTCATGGTCTAAGGACGTCATCCTCCCCGTCCAAAGACAATCTTCATGATCCAAAGGGAATTTGCATCATGTTTAAATTCTCGCAGTACTCTATATACTCGCACGCGTTGTGTTTTAAGTTTTGCAGATAATTCAGGAAGTAACCCTTCTTCAAACAGGAGCAACATTCACTCCGATTTCCATTTATACTCTTCTAGTTTCCACTTATGCCTTACCATTATTTCAAACGCAATCGACCCCATCAGTTACCCACCTTTACTCTATGACCCTTCCGATATCTTCCCTATGATACATCCGTTACACTTCAGGCTCATATTCATGACTTAGCATAAAACCCATATGATATTATCCTTCCCAAAGAAGGAGTCTTTTCGGAACTTGCTACCATTCCTATAACAACTCCATCAGCTTCATTCGCCATTGGGTCCAGAACTACACATGGCCTGATTCCTGTAAAATCAGGGATATGTAGGCAGCTCGAAGACCGGGGTGTGGCCTATATTTTTCAAAACATCCCATTCGGTCAAAATCGGTCATCATTTCTTTACCCAAAAACTCTTTCATCCTCCCCGGGTAAAGAGGGGCAGCACTTGATACCCAATTTTTCCCTCATATATTTTTAAATATGCATATATACTTTCAAAATATTGCACGTGCATTTACAAACATGCACAAGTATTTTTACAATTTTTCTATAATTTTTAATGGCCTTAAATCAATTTATTTCTGCAGTTTTAATTATATAAATATTCAATAATTATCCCTCATATTGCTTTGTGATGATTTAACCATCTAAATTCATCATTTATGCTCACATAAGTGTTCAAATATTTTAAATGCATTCTATAATTACATTTGCAATTTTTTTAAGACTATAATTGCATATTTTGCAATAATAGCCCATATATATGCATAATTATCCTTATCTACACAAAAAATGAATTTTTATATTTTTATAATGTTAAGTAATTATTTTAAATTATTTTCATGCATAAATCGTATCATTTATCATTTATAATTTATTTTATAAAATTATTTTTATTGAGTTAAATGGGTATTTAAAACGTAGCCCCTTTTTCTTAACTAAATTCCCTAACCTGACCCAACCTAAATACGCGTTCAACCCAACCCAAATACCCATCCAACCCGACCCAGAACACCCTCTATCGTGGCCATTGATCTTTAAGATCAACGGTCCACGTTATTTCTTACCTTTTAAATCCAACAAACCCCAAAACCCTACCCATTTCTCTCAGACACCGCCGCCCTCTTCTCCTATCTTCTCTCTCACGCCCTCAAACCCTAGAGCATCGTCACTCAAAAACTCCCTCTAAATCCCTTTGATTCCCAACCGAATATGGAATTATTTGCGCATTTACCGTCTTATCCGACCTCCTACCTCTACTAGTTGTTCGACTTTCATGTTACTTAATGGGATCTCAAGGGATTCGAGCGAGATTTGGTTCAAATCTCTCATCTTTTCGATTAATCCGCCTATATTCAACTCTATGTTTGTGAGTACCATCATTTTTGTATTTTCGTGGCTTTAAATCTCTGGTTTGAACCAGATTTTCTACCTCTGTTCATAAACCTAGCTATTTCTGTTAAATTCGTTTAGATCTCTTTAGATCTAAAACATTTTTGAGTTTGTTTGGTATCTTCCTTAAGATTTTTCTACTTTTACTATTATTGTCAACCGATTTTGTTTTACCCTAGGGTTTTGATTTCTAACGAGTTTTCTGTAAAAATGCTCAGACGTTTAAATGCTTTCAATTATGGTTTTCTTTTTTACTATTTCGACTAATCCTTTTTAAGTTTCATCTCTATGTCTTTGAAATATCCTAGGGTTTCGACTGTCTAACTATTTATCCTATTGTCTTTTGCCCGTTACCTTTAACTTTGTCAATTAAGTTGTTAATTGATTTACTTACCTATATTAGGGTTTGAATTTAGTATCCATATTTCCTTAATTAAGTTTTACTTGTTCTTACCCTATTTATGTATGCATATTATTGTCTTGATTGTGTGTCTTGATTCCTAATTGATTCCGCAAACTATTTCGTACCTTATTAACCTTGCTCTTAATTACGGATTGATTCTTTGTGAGATTTTTCCTTAAATTAAGTGGTACTTATTTGATTTTGTCCTCTGATTCCTGACTGATTGCTAATTGATTTTTCATACCTTATGTATGTGTGATTGATTCATTACCTTATGTGACCTACCCTATTGCATGCAATAAAAACCCTTCTTGTTCTGATTTTCAAGGGACAGACTCAGATACTTACACGAACACACTCAGAAAGTTACACCTACACATAGATTCTTACTCTTACTCACACACACACACTCCATTGTGATCTTTTTTGTTGCTTGTGTTTGCCGCACAGTCTAGCCGGCTGAAAACCAAGGCTAGACTATTGGACTCTACTTGTTCTCAACTTCCTGTTTGCTATTTCTTAACTGGTGTGTCTCCACTTCTGCCATCATTCAATATGCTATGTAATTAGACCTATGTGCTTCATGCCTATTGATCTTAATCAGCATGTCTACTTCTATGTAATTAGACCTATGTGCTTCATGTCTATTGATCTTAATCAGCATGTCTACTTCTATGTAATTAGACCTATGTGCTTCATGTTTATTACTCTTAATCAGCATGCCTACTTCCATGAAATTACACCTAGGTGCTTCTTGTTTTTCAGCATGTCTGTTAAACCTATGTCTATTTGTCTCTCAACTAGCATGATTTTTGCCCTGTTTTAAGTGTTCACCCTTAACAAACTCCAGATTAACTCATGATTTTCTATGCTTCCAACTTTTGATACCCTTCTGTATGACTGTTTGATTGGGACCCTAATCCCATCATGCTATTCCTTAATACATGTCCATAGGATAACCTAGTGATAACTAATGAACTAAGTCAATCCCTAAGCAATATGGAACTTTGATTGAACTAGCTGTGACTCTGTTCTGCTATGTTGTTGATTGATATCTGAGCTCAATCTGGTAAATATGGTTCTGTTGCAAATATTGATCTTGTGATCTGATTCTATGCACTTCAGAAATCTAAACTATTTTTTTCCTAAAACAATCTCCTACTTTTATACACTATTTTTAACTCCTACTCTTAGTTAACTAAGGTCTAGCTACCCCCGATGTGAGCACTGCTTAGGGTCTATGAGACTCCTCTGAACTCTGACACATTGGGGCTGGTTTCCAATCCTTTATGAACTGCTTCTGAACATGTGTTCTCTAGTGTGAGCACTGCCATGGGTTCTCGAAGCCCTTGGGAACTCTGACACACTAGAGGTTTGGATTCTTGGTGCTTTGCCAATGGTTACTGTGTATCTCTGAGCTTTGGAGCTGTTATGGTTTGAAGGCCTGGGTTATCTGGATGCATTGGGCCTGCTGCAGGCCTCCTATTGTTATATACTTTGTAATCTACTCATTTGCTTATGGTCTGTAATAATTATTTGTGTGACGACCCAAAGGGTCATCACTTGTTTCCTTAATCATTCCGTGCTTCCGAGGCCTTGAAAATCTCATTTAGGGTTGCCTCGATTTGCGTGCGTAGTTCAGGCGCGTAGCCGGAAAGCCTAAATATGAATTCTGTGGGAAAATGCTAAATTTTGATATTAAATTGAATAAATTTGACTTTGGTCAATATTTTGGGTAAACGGACCCGAACCCATGATTTGACGGTCCCGGAGGGTCCGTAGGAAAATATGGGACTTAGGCGTATACCCGGAATCGAATTCCGAGGTCCCAAGCCCGAGAAATGAATTTTTGTGTGAAATTATTTTTTTTCTAGAGTTAATTAAGGAAACTGGAAATGAAATTTGATTAGGAGACTATGGTATCGGGCCCGTATTTTGGTTCCGGCGCCCAATACAAGTCTTATATATGATTTAAGCACTTTCTGTAAAGTTTGTTTTAAAACGGACGTCGTTTGACGCGTTCCGGACTTGAAATGGATAATTTGATGTTTTATGAAATTTGGAAGAAATCATGGGTTTTGAGGCCTAATTTGATGTTCATGATGTTATTTTGGCGATTTGATCGCACGGATAAGTCCGTAGGATGGTTTTGAGGTGGTGTGTATGTTTGGTTTGGAGCCCCAAGGGCTCGGGTGAGTTTTGAGTAGGTTCTGGGATGCCTTAGACTTAAAATATCAGCTGTTGTAGGTTCAGGAAATATTGCAGGCCTCTGAACCCTCTAGCGCGGTTCGCGAGAAATCGCGTGCGGCCGCGGAGGGGCCAGCACGGTCGCGGTCGCCTTTGCGCGGTCCGCGGTGGGTGCTGTGCGGCCGCGATCGGCTTTGCGCGGTCCGCGTAGGGCCAAGATCCGCAGGTCTTCAGTTAGGCCAGGCCAGCGCGGCCGTGGTCCCTTTTTGCGTGGTCCGCGCTGGGACTTCATAGGGGTATATATAGACGGGAATTTCAGTTATTTTTCACTTTTCAAAAACCCAAAACATAAGAGGCGATTTTCCAAACAATTCTTCTTCTTCAAAACGATTGGTAAGTGATTTCTAACTCATTTTCTTCACTCCTTATCATCTTTTAACATAATTTCAACTTCAAAACAAAGATTTTAATGGGGAAATTTGGGAATTTTGAGTAGAACCTAGGTTTTTTCTAAAATTGGGGATTTGGACCTCAATTTGAGGTCCGATTTCAAAATAATTTATACATTGAGTTCGTGGGGGAATGGGTAAACGGGTTTTGGTTCGAACCTCGGGTTTTGACCATGTGGGCCGGAGGCATTTTTGACCTTTTGGGGGAAAATGATAAAAAAGCTATAATTAGGTATTGGGTTCGTGTTGTTTAGCATTTATTGATTTATTGAAGTCATTATTGTATAGATACGATTGATTTGGAGCCAAATTCAAGGGGAAAGGCGGTTATTGAGGATTGAATTGGCCGTGGAAGTTTGAGGTAAGTATTCGGTCTAACCTTAGCTTGAGGGATTAGGAGTTGAGTCTTATTTGCTACTTGTTTTGTGTCGAGTACGACGTATAGGCATGGTGACGAGTATCTATACGTTGGTGTCTAGCATGACCGTGGGTCTTAAATTGATAATTCTTGTATTCTTAATGGATTCTATGTAAGCTTGATTGATGATTCTCGATACTAAGCAAGGATTTAGTTTATTTCCGTGGACTTTAGTTATGATTGAGTATTGGTATTAGTTGGGTCAAGTAGAAGTGCATAAGATTGGTTATAGCTGACTCCCCCTTGCCGGGACATTTGATTTGATATTTTGTTCCCTTGCCGGGAAGTTATTATATTGTTGTTCCCTTGCCGGGAAGATATTATATTATTTTTCCCTTGCCGGGAAGTTATTATATTGTTGTCCCCTAGCCGGGATTATTTTTTTTTGTTGTGTTGGATTGAAATGAGAGAGGGTGGTACGCCTACCACAAGATTTATGAAATGGGAGCGGGTGGTACGCCTACCACAAGTGATCGATGAAATGGGAGCGGGTGGTACGCCTACCACAAGATTGTATGAAATGGGATCAGGTGGTACGCCTACCACGAGTTGATGAAATGGGATCGGGTTGCACGCCTGCAACAAGATGAGCTGAACATGAAAATTGTCTTTATTTCTTATTTCCGTGTTAGAAGCTAGACTGTAGATTTCTCCTCTATTATTCCTGATATTCTATTTATAACTGTTACCCCTGAAGCATGTTCCCTCCCCCAGTTTTAGTGGTTTATTTCTATTTGCCTCTTCATTGTATTGTGTATATATATACCTGCACAGGTTTTTCTGGAGTCTGGTCCTAGCCTCGTCACTACCTCGCCGGGGTTAGGCCAGGCACTTACCAGCACATGGGGTCGGTTGTGCTGATGCTACACTCTGTGCTCTTTTGCATAGATCCAGGTGTCGGAGCAGTTTACGGTGCGCAGCAGTAGGCCAGGGAGCAGTCCTTCAGTCCACGAGATCCCGAGGTAGTCCTGCAGGCGTCCGCAGGCCCGGCATCTCTTTTATCCCCTTTCTGCCCTGTTTCCCTTGTACCGAGATAGAGTTTTATCATTTTATTTTAGACTTTGTATTTAGCATTATTAGATGGTCCGTGAAATATTGTGACACCAGGTGCTGGGTAGAGGCTTGTATTGATGTTTAGACGTTCTTGCTATATTTTCAGTTCAGACTTCCGCTATCTTTTATTAATTGCAGTATTTTAAATTGCTTATGCATCTATAATTTAAATTGTTTAATCATGGGTAAAATGAGTTAGGATGATGTTTGCGACTGTTCTTGGATTGCCTAGCTTCCATGAGTAGGTGCCATCACGACTCCCGAGGGTGGGGATTCTGGGTCGTGACAATTTGTAATAAAGATGGGGCAATAGTGAATTGGGGAAAATTGGGCCTAGTTTGATGTTTGCATGAGAATGGGGTAGAAAACCTGCTTTAGGTGCCTGTTTCTTTCAAATATTTTTCACTACTATATGTTAGTTATCCGTCCTATAGGTCATTTACTTGTTCAGTTATATTATGTTACTGCATGCAGAAGATAACATGCCAATAGGTATTTGTTTCAATACATTCTGTTGCTATGTGCGGTAGATAACATGCCTATAGGATCAAAATAGTTATGAATATCCCGTCATGATTCACTACTGCATTTGAATCATGCCCACCAAGTTTCAAATTCAGTTCTGCATTTTTAAAATCATGCCTATAAAGTTTTAAATCACTTTTGCATTTAGATACCATGTCAATAGGAAACTTCAGAATCATTCTTGCATTTAGATACCATGCCAATAAGGTCTTAAGATCAGTTCTTCTACACTTAGATATCATGCCCGTAGGGTCTAAAAGATAAAATCATTCTGCTAAAACCAGTAACGATTTACAGCTCAGATACCCGGTTTATAAAATTCTGTCCGACCATCACTTAGGCAATCTTGTAGGCTAATTGGAGTCTGGGTTTAAAATTGCTATTTTTCGGCTGCTTAAAACCTGCTCAGATTCCGGAAGAAATAAATTCAGTAGGCAAACTGATTAGGTATTTACTGTCTCGCCTTAATAAAACTGCTTCATATTTTGTGCTCATTTGGATATCCTGCCTATAGGACTCCTAAATTTATAAAACTACTTGTCTGAGTGACGTGCACTTGTTTTGTGTCTGTTTGTGGAGGTAAATATGAGCCCTTAAGTGATCTTTTATGTGACAGTCCTACTTGTTTTGTTTGTCGCCTAGTTTTCTCCCTTTTAACACCATAGAGGAGTCTAGAACCGCCTTAAATAGAGGTCCTAAACACCACCAGGGCCACAGGCAAGGGACGGGTAATGCACGCATAGGGCACGCATCGGATGTTATTAGAAAGCTTAGGTAATAAACAAAAGGGGAAGGGTAATAGGGTAGTAAAAGGGAATGATGACCTGTGCGCTAATGCTATGTGTAGCACCCCAACTTGGGGACGATTACCAAGTATTGCACAGAAGTGATCCAATAGGCTAAAAAACCTAGGACCCCCTTTACTCCTTGTTTTAGAAATAATCTCTATTTTTCTAAATTGTTTTATTTGCTTATAAGACTAATTCACCTAATTCGAGTTTGGTCGGGACCCACCGTTGTGGACCTCAAGGGGTGCCTAACACCTTCCCCTCGAGGTTATTTCGAGCCCTTACCCAATCTCTGGTAATGTGAACCGATTTATGAGTTATTCGCTTTAGGTGCCCTAATGCACCTTAAATCTGTTAGGTGGCAACTCTTCCAATTCCATGCCCCCTTTCCCAAAAGGAAATGAGTTGTCCCAAAATGTCGAGACCCGGACTCCGCGAGGAAAAAGGGGCACGACACTGGGTAATCCAGACCGGTTCCCTTGTATCCTTCTTTCAGCTACCTGTGGAGTACTTTGAACTACATCAACCACTCTTTCTTCAGCTTCAGTGGTTGTAATTGTGGTACCCGGTTCCTCCTCGGCTGATGGGGAAGAGACTGCATTATATTCACTTGTCTCCTTCACTTGACTCATTATATCTGCCTTTCCATTTGCCATATCAATGACCTCACCTGGAACCATTAGAGGCTCTCCATCTTGATCATCCTTGTTGCTTTTCTCACAGGAGAGATAGGACTCGTCAAAGGTTACGTGTACACTTTCTTCAGCACATTGAGTCCGCTTGTTGTATACCTTATAGGCTTTACTTTAAGGAGAATATCCCAAAAAGATTCCTTCATCACTCTTGGCATCAAATTTTCCAAGCTGATCATTTCCATTGTTGAGAACGTAACATTTGCACCCAAATGTTCTTAAGTGAGTCAGCTTGGGCTTCCTTCCATTCAGCAACTCATAAGGAGTTTTGTTCAAGAGAGACCTGATCATGCACCTTTTCACCAAGTAGCAGGCAGTGTTGACAGCTTCAGCCTAGAAGTTCTTAGCAATCGCACTATCGATCAGCATTGTTCTTGCCATTTCTTCGAGGGTTCTGTTCTTCCTTTCCACAACACCATTTTGTTGTGGAGTTTTTGGGGCTGAGAAGTTATGGGTAATGCCATTATCGTTGCAAAATTTGTCAAACTTAGCATTGTCAAATTTTGTTCCATGATCTTATCTAATGCATGCTACTTTTCACTCCATCACTTGAATTTACTTCACAAAGGCTACAAAAACTTCAAAGGTCTCATATTGTTCTAAGGAATAGAGTCCAAGTGAATCTGGAATAATCATCCACTATCACAAAAATGTATCTTTTTCCTCCCCTGCTTTGCACTCTCATAGGACCACATAGATCCATATAAAGGAGATCAAGTGGTTTTGAGGTGCTGACATCCTTCTTTGGCTTGAATGAAGATTTCACATGCTTTCCTCTAGCGCAAGCATCACAAACCTTGTGCTCTTTGAACTTTGAATTGGGAAGACCAAAACCAGGTCCTTCTGAACCAGTTTATTCAGTAGAGAGAAGCTTGCATGGCCCAGCCTTCTGTGCCACAGTTCAGCCTCATCATCAACTTCTTTCAAGCAGCTTAGATCACCACTTTGTAGGGACTCAAAATCAGCAACGTAGATATTCTTGTATCTTTTGGCCACAAGTACCACTTCACCAGTTACTAGATTTGTAACTGTGCATATTTTGGACAAGAATTCTACCTTGTTTCCTTAATCACATATCTGAGAGACACTTAAGAGACTGTACTTGAGACCATTAAAATAGTACACATTCTCAATTGAGTGAGTGAGTGATTTTTTAATTTTTCCAACAGCAAGAATGTACCCCTTTTTCCCATTTCCAAAGGATACACTCCCTACTTGCAGGGCTTTTAGTGAAAGAAAGTCCATGGTATTCCCAGTCATGTGCTTTGAGAATCCACTGTCCTTAAACCATTGTTGGCTGCTTCCTTTCACTGTTCTCTGACCAAAGAAATCAAGGGTTGGATTTAGGAACCCAAGCAATTTTGAGTCCCTTATAATAAACAAGAGGGTGAATAACTGTTTTTCTAGTCCATGCAGGTAACATGCGCTTTTTATGGGTGACACCTGGTCCTCTTTTAGCAGTTACTCTTTGAGCAAAAACTTTGTTTTTCTGAAGAGACTAAACCGTGTCTTGGCAATTTTCTTTGAAATGCACATTGTTCCCGCAGTGGGTACACAGCCAATTATCAGGTACAGTAACATACTTGCTATGAGGGTTATAAGGAGTTCTCTCCCTTTAAAACCCTATTCCCTGCCTATTTCCACAATTGTTAATATACATGGCAGTAATAGCATCCGAGGACCAGGTCCACTTAAGAGACTTCTCAAGATCATTTTTTACTCTTTCCAATTCTGCTTGAAGTTGTCTATTTTTCTCAAGTTCAGCACATAAACTAGTTTTTACAGCATTTAACTCGTTTTCAAGCTTAATATGTGCTTCACTAGCAACTTCTTTTCCTTTCTCAGAATTTCCAGGCCTACATTCTGCTTTGAGTTCCTCTATTGTTTCCTCCAAGTCTATAATCACAACTAAGAGGTCATCTCTTTCTTGCTCTAAGGAATCAACTTTCTCCACTAAGTCATTCTTTTCATTACTGAAATTTTCGATGGTTTCTTTAAGTCAACAACTACTACCATCAAATCGTCTCTTTCATGTTCTATACTAGCAATTTTCTCAGTTAGAACCTCCTTTTCATTTTCCAGATTACCTATGGTTTCCTTCAAATCAACCACACAAACTACCAAGTCATCTTTAGTTTGTTCAGCACTCCTAACTCTATGGTTAAGGCATCCTTATCATCTACAAGGCTATGATAGGCACCAATTAACAAATTTGCTAATGACATGAGTTTCTTAGGAGAGTAGGATTTTAGATTTCTCTGAACATCCCTAAAATTTACCTCATCATTGTCATCATCTTCATCATTGTCTGACTAGCCATCAAAGAAAATATTGAATCATATTCATTGGCTTCACTTTCAACTACCATCTTAGAACTATCACCTGCATCATTTTCTTCTTTAGACTTATTGGAGGAATCTCCCCATGCTGCAAGAGCTTGATTCACAACATTATCAGCGGCGTTCTTTCTTTTGAAGCGCTTGTCGGGAATCGGGTTCTTCTTGGCTGCTTTATCAGAGTTGTGCTTGAAATTTCTTGCTTCAGGAGTGGGCAATCCTTGATGAAATGCCCTGGCTTTCCACATTTATGACAGAGGTTATAATTCTCTGGTTTGCTGGAACTACCTCTTTTTGGTATGCCTCCATTTCTTCAAACCATTTTCTGAAACCTTCTGGTTAAGTAAGACATGTCACTCTCCTCCTCACTAGAGTCATTGCTTTCAGCCTTGAGTACCAGGTTCTTTTCCTTCTTTGGTTCTCTTCTTCCACTGTCCTTCTTCTTCTTCATTTCGTAGGTTTTCAGATTTCTAGCTAGCTCATCTATGGTCAGCGCCTGCAAATCCTTTGCTTCAGTAATGGCGTTCACTTTACTCTCCCAGGAGATGGGCAGAACACTAACAATATTCCTCATAAGCTTATTCCTTAGAATGATTTCACCAACCGAATGTAACTCATTTATGATGGAAGTGAATTGAGTGTGCATATCTTGAATGGATTCATCATCCTTCATTCTAAAGAGTTAATAGTCAGTGGTGAGCATATCAATCTTAGACTGCTTTACTTGAGTGGTTCCGTGTGTCGTTTGTAAGGCTTCTCGTATCTCCTTGGCGGATTGATAGGCGGAGATCCTGTTGTATTCATCAGGTCTTATGCCACACACCAAAATTTTCTTGGCACGAAAGTTTTTCTCCACAACTTTCATATCTGTCTTAGGCACTGTCTCAGCAAGGTCTCCGACCTTCTTTGTTGGGACATAAGGGCCATCACAAATAACATCCCACAACTCAGAATCTTCTGTCGTGATAAAGTCATGCATTCTTGTCTTCCACCACCCGTAGTATTGACTATTGAACCTGGGTGGTCTGTAAGTAGACTGACCCTCTTCGAAATTTGGTGGAGCAGCCATGAGGATCCTTTCTAGGTGTTAATCGGATAGAAAGAACCCGCTCTGATACCAATTAATAGAATATATGAGTCTACCAATCTATATAGAGACCGGGCCCTATATAGGTTTCCACAGATAACGCTAATGCAACAGTAAGTAAATGAAACAGGAAACTTTTACGTGAAAAAATCCCTGCTCAAGGGGACAAAAAAACCACGACCTGCACTGGTAGGATTTCAACTTCACTATGAGCAAACTTTAGATTAAAACCTATGCAATCTAGGAATTAAACTCTTATTCCCTCACTAACTTGTAATACACCTATTACAAGCCACTTTGCAATATACCTATTACAAAGACTTCAACTCATGACTAACTCTAGTCACGACACAAACACTGAAGGTTTATGGTTTACAAGGGGTTCCTAATTAAAGCTTCTAGATAAGCAGAGTAGGAATTACAATGAAGAACAATTACAAAGTTACAACTCAACTAAGGACATACAAGAGACTTGTTGCAGGAACTGGTCCGTAATAGTATTGTACTTTGATCTTGATGCACTTGAGAATTGAATGCTTGATTATCAGACGCTTGGAGTGCTTGAATAATTCTCAAGTGTTCAAGTGATATTTTGTTGTAATGTTTATTGTTAATACAACATAGATGACATCACTTGAATGATGTAAACACTTGGTTAGTCAATGAGAAGTGACTGTTGTACTGTGCTGCGATGTTTGCGTGTACAGTGCAGGAAGTTCACTTTCCAGCTATAGACAGTTGACTTCGTACTGCTGTCAGGGGAACTCGAGAGGGTCAGGTCCCTGTTTTGATTCTTTGTCTTCTGAAGTCATAGCAACTCACATGACCTTGAGTCCGTTGATTTGAGTTGTGTACCAAGTGTATCATGTTCCTTATCTAGTTCTTTGAAAATAAGTTTGTTAGATCATCAAAACATAAAACTAAGATATTGTAAACCCAAAAACTTGTAAACACTTTAAAATGATAGGTAGAGTGAAGATAATACCAAAGTCGATCCAAAAAATTTTGTGAAAAGTTGAATAATATATACAAGTTTTGCCAATCAGGCATAACTTGTGGACAATATAGGTTAGGTAAAATATAAATATTGAAAATAATACCAAGTTTTGCCTGTCCGAAAGAATTTGTGAATAATTAAACAACACAACCAAATATTGCCCATCTGATAACATTTTGTAATAAAAATAGTTATAGTCCATAAATTCTAGTCTCACGGGTACTAATTAGCACATGTAGGTATCACGTACCATGATGAGGTTTCAAGAACCTGTGCTGAGATTACAAGTACCTGTGCTGAGCACGAGTAGGTATCGGGAACCTCTACTAAGGTATCAGGTATCCGTACTGAGCACAGGTAGATACCAGGTGGCGAGCAGTGGCGGACCCAGGATTTTGTGCAAGCGGGTTCAGTCGAAGAAGTCCATAACTAACATAAGCGGTATAAGCTGTATAAGCGGGTTCAAAAATAATTTTTATACAAAATTTACATTTCTTTAGCCATAATTTATACATATACACAGTATTCTTTTTTGACGAAGCGGGTTCGGTTGAACCCACTTCTTGTTGGAATTATTTATAATGCAAAATCAAAAATTTCTTTTTGAAATTCTATTTACAACCAATAGCCATGAGTTTTTTTATTTTTCAAATAGTCCTATCTATTTTCAAGTGGCCTCTTGCATGAAGCCTTAAAGCCAAGTATTGAATGGCTTTGACAAATGGCTATGCAAATCTACCATATGTCTTCATGCATGGAAGACAAGATACACTTGTCAATATTGGAGCCAAGTGGAATAACATAATGGGACAAGTGTCAAAAGTCTCTCGACACTTGTCATACATGCAACCTCCTTAATTTCCTATAAATAGGTTATGAATTAGACATCATAATCACTCAATTCTTAACCAAGAATACACCTAGCTAATCATTCCTTTCTTCCTAGTCTTATTTGTGAATTATCCAACACATAAAATACCTTCATCTTCTCTTCTTCCTGGGCAACTGTTTTGTGCAAATTCTAAACTTCCAGCCACGAGTGCACGTGTCTGGAGGTGCTGTGGAACCTTGGGGAGCGACCGGCCTTAACGATTTGCACCCAGTCGCGCTGAAATCGCTTTCAAGGCAGTGGCTTGCCACGACACAGTATTTTTGATATGTTGTAGTCTTCTTTCCTTGTTGTTCTTAGTCAATATTATCTACTGATTTTCCTTAAAATTTGAAAGCAATTTTAGATATAATATTGACTAATGGCCACCACTTTGAACAAAACACTTCCTGATCTCTCAAAGCTTGAGCCATTAGATGGAAATAATTATAAGTGTTGGTCCCAGAAACTTTTAATTTTCTTTGAACAATTAGAAGTTGATTATGTTTTGTTTAACGATCCTCCTGCTGATATTGTTGCTAATAGTTCTAATGTTGCTAATATTGATGTTACTGATGATGCTGCTAAGAAGAAATTTGAAAAGGATAATAAAACAGTAAGAGGGCATCTGCTTAACCATATGACTAACCCTCTCTTTGATTTGTTTATAAATTATAAATCTGCTAAAGTTATATGGGACAGTTTGGAGAAGAAATATGTTGCTGATGATGCAGGAAAAAAGAAGTATGTCATTGGAAAGTGGATCAAGTTTCAGATGGTTGATGATAAGCCAATCATGGAACAGGTTCACGAGTATGAGAACTTAACTGCCGATGTTTTGAACGAAGGCATGGAGATGTGTGAGATTGTTCAGGCTAATGTTTTGCTTAAAAAGTTTCCACCTTCCTGGAGTGATTATAGGAATCAACTAAAACACAAGAAGAAAAACTTAACTCTTCAAGAACTAATCAGTCATATGAGGACTGAGGAAGCAAACCATCTCAAAGATGAGGAGTCTGAACGACTTAAGGATAAGATGAAATCTCTATCTCTTAATTCTTCTAAAGTTAACCTTGTGGAATCTTCTAGTACTTTTGTGAAAGACAGGTTTAAAGGAAAACAGAACAAAGGCCAGAAGAAAGGAAATGTGAAGAAGCAGAATTACTTCAATAAGCCGGAGGGCCATATTCAAAAGTCGAAAGGACCTTGCTATGTCTACGGCAAAATTGGTCACAAGGCTTTTCAGTGCAACCAGAGACAAGGACAAAGCTCAAAGAATGGAGGAAAAGCTCCAGTCCAAGCCAACCTTATTGAGGGTGGTGATGTCATTGCTGTTGTAGTTGTTGAGGCAAACATGGTGGCTAAAACAACTGACTGGATACTGGACACAGGCGCTTCAAGGCATCTTTGCACCAACAAAGAGTTGTTTCACGACTTTGAGGAATCTGCTGATGGTGAGTGTGTCTACATGGGTAACTCCACTACAACTGGAGTTATGGGTAAAGGAAAAATTCTCCTTAAGCTAACTTCTGAAAAAACTTTAGCCTTGAACAATGTTCTGTATGTACCCTCCCTTCGTAGAAACTTAGTTTCTAGTGCGCTTCTCAACAAAGCAGATCTTAAACTTATTTTTGAATCTGATAAAGTTATTATTTCTCGTGGGGGAGACTTTGTTGGGAAAGGTTACCTTAGTGGGGGTTTATTTGTACTAAACATCGCTCAAGAGATTACTAATAATGCTAGTACTTTCAATTCAGCTTATATTGCTGAATCTATTGATTTGTGGCATGGTAGACTAGGGCATGTTAATATTGCTTCTATTAAAAGACATAGAAAAATGGAATTAATTCCTGCAGTTAATGTTGATAATTTTTCTAAGTGTCCTGTTTGTGTAGAAGCAAAACATACCAAAAGGCCTTTTAAGAATGTAACTAGTAGAAAAATAGAATTGCTTGAACTAGTACATTCAGACTTAGCAGATTTCAAAAACACTGTTAGTAAAGGTGGAAAGAAATACTATATCACCTTTGTAGATGACTTTTCTAGATACACTAAGGTATATCTTCTTAAGTCAAAAGATGAAGCTGAAAGCATGTTTTTAAAATACAAGACAGAAGTAGAGAATCAATTAGATAGAAAAATCAAGAGACTTAGGTCTGACAGGGGTGGTGAATATAGTACTAATACTCTAGAAGCCTTTTGTGAGGAAAATGGTATTATACATGAGATTAGTGATCCCTATACTCCCCCAACAAAATGGTGTAGCCGAACGGAAAAATAGAACCCTTAAGGAAATTATGAATTCTATGCTTTTGAGTTCGGGTTTATCTAATAATATGTGGGGGGAAGCTGTTTTATCTACATGCTATGTTCTTAATAAAGTCCCTCATAAGAAGTTAGATAAAACTCCATATGAGTTATGGAAAGGGTTTGCCCCTAACTTAAAATTTTTGAAAGTGTGGGGGTGTTTGGCTAAGGTTGGTCTACCTGATTTTAAACAAGTAACTGTTGGACCCAAGACTTTTAATTCTATTTTCATTGGTTATGCTCAAAATAGTGCTGCATAGAGATTTATGTCTTTGAATGATAGTTTTATTTGCAAATCTAGAGATGCAGAATTTTTTGAGCATGTTTTTCCACTGAAAATAATGTGACTAATAATGCTTCTACACTTATGCATGTTAATTCTCATATTGTGCCTTCTTCTAGTGCTACTGCTGATGAGCATGAAAATAACTTTAGAAGAAGCAAGAGGCGTAGTTGAAGCTAGCTTTGGTCCTGACTTTATTACTACTTTCTTGACAAAAAATATTGATCTTGATGTTTTGAGTGATGAATTAGTATCAATCTATTTAATATAAGAAGACCCTAAGACATCTAGTGAAGCAATGAGGTCAATAGATGCTAGTTTTTGGAAAGAGGCCATTAAAAGTGAATTAGACTCTATAGTTTCTAATCATACTTGGGACTTGTCTGATTTGCCTAAAGGTTGTAAACCCATAAGTAACAAGTGAATATTTAAGAAGAAGTTGAGACCTGACGGTACAATTGAGAAATATAAGGCTAGACTTGTTATTAGGGGTTTTAATCAAAAGAAAGGCATTGATTACTTTGACACTTATTCTCCTGTGACTAAGATAGCGACTATTAGAACTCTTGTTGTTGTAGCCGCTATTCATAATTTGGTAATACATAAAATGGATGTTAAAACAACTTTTCTAAATGGTGATTTAGAGGAAGAGATCTATATGTCTCAACCTGAGGGATTTATGATCCAAGGACAGGAGAATAAAGTATGCGAATTGAGAAAGTCTTTGTATGATCTAAAGCAGGCACCTAAGCAATGGTATGAAAAGTTTAATAGCACATTAGTAGATAATGGTTTTGTTGTTAATGCATCTGATACTTGTGTTTATCCCAAGATGATAGGATCAGATTGTGTTATTATATGTTTGTATATGGATGACATGTTAATCTTTGGCCCTAATGTGAATGTTGTTAATGAGACTAAGAATTTATTGTCTTCTAAATTTGAAATGAAAGATCCTGGAAAAGCAGATGTGATTTTAGGGGTTAAATTCAAAAGGACTTCTAATGGTTGTTCATTGTCTCAGTCTCATTATATTGAGAAAATGTTGAAAAAGTTTAATTGTTTTGATGTAGCACCTGTGAGAACTCCTTATGATCCTAACATACACTTGAAAAAGAATAAGGAATCTAGTATTTCTCAAACTGAGTATGCTAAGATAATTGGTAGTGTAATGTTTCTCATGAATTATACACGACCTGATTGCTTATGCTGTTAGTAGATTGAGTAGATATACTCACAACCCTAGTAGTGAACACTGGAATGCTCTTCATCGTTTTTGCTAAGATATTTGAGAGATACTATGGATTGGTGTTTGCATTTTAATAAATTTCCTGCTGTTTTAGAAAGATTTTGTGATGCAAACTGGGTTACTGACAATTATGAAGTTAGATCCACTAGTGGCTATGTGTTCACTTTGGGTGCAGGTGCTATTTCATGGAAGTCTTCAAAACACACTTGTATAGCACGATCTACTATGGAGTCTGAATTCATTGCTCTTGAGTTGGTAGGGCAAGAAGCCGAGTGGTTGAGAAACTTATTGGCAGACGTGCCTTTGTGGGGAAGACAAGCTTCACTAGTTTCTCTACACTGTGACTCACAGGCAGCAATTGGAATTGCCAAAAATAGTGTGTACAATGGAAAAAGAAGACATATCCTCATTAGGTATGGTGCGATAAAATAGTTGTTGAAATATGGTGTTATTTCCTTGGAATATGTAAGATCCGAAAGAAATTTGGCGGATCCTTTAACCAAGGGTTTGGCAAGGAGAGTTATCCTTGAAACGTCAAGGGGGATGGGGCTAAAGCCCATGGATTGAGGAAGTATGGTGGATACCCGTTGTGGTCAAACGAAGCCATATGAGACCTCAATATGCACTACATTTCCTATCCATATGGCGTGTGGTAGTGCTTTATAAGGTTGAGCTTATTGTGCTCTTAATGATTTCATAGCCTTAAGGTAGTCTATGTGTAGATAGACTTGATGGAATCACCTACGTGAGTGTAAAGGTGTGGTCGCCTTTTATGAAAGACTTGGGATGCCTTTCTAGAGCACTCATGAGACCCAAGGTATGTGCATGACCAAAAAAGCACTTTGTTAGTATCGCAGAATTTGCATAAAATTAAGGATATAGTATGTGTTGTGGGGGTCTCAGCTAATGTCCATTCAGTTCAAGAATACTTCACTTTGTGGATGTTAGTTGTTGCCTCATTTCACTACGTGTCAATTCAAATCGAAAGATATTGACTGTCACACCTCCTTTTTTCACACCTACCCCTAAGGATAGTGTATAAGGAAGTTTTTCCATTTAAAGTGACATTATTCGAAATGGGATTATTTATTCGTTTCAGAGTCGCCACTTGGGATAGGTTTGGCTTTTGGCGTCCTAAGTCACCGGTTTAACTTGAATCCCAAATCGAGGAAAATTTTCGACTTCCCAATTGGAGTCTACGAACCAGAAATTCTAAGTAAGGAATTCTGTTGACCCAAGGGAAGGTGTTAGGCACCACCGGATCCCGTGGTTCTAACACGGTCGCTTAAACTATTATAATTGGCTAAAATCTGATTTTAATACATGTCACCCTATAGTGCAAGTTTAAAATTATTTACCGCTTTTATTTATTTTTTAGGAAATTGAATGTCGTTTAAAACATGTTTTTGGATCACGTCACATGAAATGCACCCGGATCCTCGACACATTTTATTCAACGTTTTGGGATTTGGATTTGGGTCACATGAAATGCACACCCGAACTTAGGAAGGTAAAATTATTAAAGAACGTGCCTAAAGTGGCTAACGTGTTATTAACTTTGCGGGAGGCCATGAAAATTCGCTAAATGGCACGTCCCGAGTTCTAAATATTTTAATGAAGTAATTAAAGAGGGCCACGCAATTTGTAAATTTTGTTTGGCGCGGCGCACCTCATTTTATTTTAAAGGCCATCCTAAAAGAACTATTATTTTCTATTAAGTGTTGTCTCTAAAAGCCTAATTAATAATATTCAGGCCTCTAGTTCAAGTCCAAATTTAAACAAGAGGAAAGCCTCTTAATTCAAATTCGCTACTTAACTGGAAGGCCCGAAATATGATTCAAATTTTTTTTAAAAATTTTCGTCTAAACAGCTACGATAAGCTTCAGCGTGTTAGGCCTCAAGAGCTGACCCATGGTTTTAATTTCAGTTGTAACACTATTTTGCAAGGCTATCTAAATTCCAGGCCCTAGACCAGGCCCAATTCGAGGGTGAGTAGAGGCTGATGTTCAGGTTCAAACCTCAAAAGGCTATTAACCTTGGAAGGCTAACTGATTCAGCAGGCTGATGATATATTGGGCATGCCGTTACACCACTAGGCCCAGTTCCCATTTAAACTAGAGAGTTATACTGCTTGGGCTCACAATGAGCCCAAATTTGATACCAATTATGGCTCTAGGCCTGTTAACAAGTTTGCAAGGTAAGTGTACAATTAACTCATATCAAAAACATGTTGATTTTAGAGTGTAAGCAAACTGCACAGTTCCCGTTTATTTACTTATTAATGTCTATCCTTCTAGATCTGAAAAATTGAAACAGTTTAAGCAAATCCTAAGTCATCAATTAGCATAGAATACAATGTAAATGCTGACCATTAAGTGATAGCCTGATTATTCTGGAGTTCATTTTCAACATAGGCATAATACACAAACTAACGTACTAGCTATATTAAATTACAGGAGTTACCGAACGATATGAAGGTATATACACTGATTTTTATACATTTGTTTCCCAATCTATATCTAAGTCCAAACTTGATCCTAAAATTAATATGATAGCTAAATTATACTAAGCTAACATCACAGTCATACGCATTTGAAAATAGTCCATAGAGTCCAATTACAACCAATCTAAGGTCCTATTGATACGATTAGAATGTTGTCCAAGGGATTACTATACTAAACATCAGGAATTAAAATGAAACACAGCAACACATTCGTATAACAGCTTGTTCATTATTGAACTTCAAAGGCATTTGTACAGGTTGATTTGATTCTTCACATAATACTTGAAGCTAGAGGAGTACCTGGAGGTTTGAAGCAAAATAAAAGGAGAAATAGTCAGCAGGGACAAGCAGCAATCAGCAGCTCACACCAGCAGAAAACAAGGCCAATATTAAACCCCAAACCAAGCCATAATACCCAGGAAGGAATGACAGGAGAGTAACAGCAACAAAATAACCAAAACACACTTGTTTGAACCCAAATTGACTCAAAACTAAATCCAGTAAACCTTTGGAATTTCAGCAATCAAACACCAGGAATTTTCAAACCATTTCTATCCTTATCTAAGCTAGAAAACTTGAATCAGCAGCTGGAACTCGAAATTAAACTAAGGAACTTCAATAGAATAGAATTTTTTTGGAATTTTGTATTGTTTTTGGGTTTTATGAAGAACTAGGATCTAAACTAAGGGAAGAACTTTTCAGATTGCTTGAACTACAGTTTTTGGATTTTGGTTTTTTTTTAATTTCAAATTTTCAGAGGTTCAAAGCTTGTGGAAGCTTTTGGTGGGAATTTTCAGATGCTAAAACCTTTAGGGAATTTTTAGGGGGCTCAAAAACTTGTTAAAGAAGGCAGGGGAACTGCCTTTTATAGGCAGAAATGAAGGGGAAGGTTTCCGATTTCACTTACCCCTTTTTCCCCCTTTTTATTCCCAGTTTTTTATTCATTAGTCCTTCATTTTCTAACTTGTTTCTCAAGTTACTGCTCTAAGTTTCTAAAATTATAATTGGCACCCCATCTAGAATATTCTAGGACTTTCCAAATGATTATTTACAGTATTTTCTTCCATTGAATTACCCTTTATTTAATTTGAAATTACCAGCCTGAACCTAGCCCCTTTACCTTAGTTAGTGACTGTGGTCAATTATTCAAAAGAAATGGAAAATTCAGCTAAATCCAAACAAATCCGATAAGATCATCCTAAACTAATTAATTCTAATTACAACCTAGGGTAATCAATGAACTAACAGGGCTAAGATCAATTTAACAAGAACATCCATGGATCAATTAATTGGAACCAAATACAAAAATCAAAACAGAACAGAATCAAACCAAAAGTAACGACTAAAACAAATCAGAATCAATTAATCATGAAGAAAATTTAATCAGATGAGAGAAAAAGCTTACTGACTTAACAGAAACTTAAACTAATCCTAAAGCACTAAACAAAACAAGAACTATGCCCTAATGACAAAACTAAATGAACCAAATCATGTCATAGATTATTAGCACTCAAACAAGATGACACGAACAAATAAAAGCAGATGAGGATTATGACTCCAAACGGATAAAAAAACTCAAATCAATTAAATCATGAAGCAAAACCATCATGGGAGCGAAATTAATTCCTATAAATAAACAACAAAAGCCAAAAGAAATTTAATAACACACTGGTGTAACTTCTAGAGTCCTGCCGTTTTCTCAGATTTAAAATTCGAGCAACTCCGGCGAGATTCGAAGGTCAATGATGATAGATTCAGCACGAGGGAAGTGAGAAGGTCATATGGTATCAATTTGGTGATGTTTGGGGAATTTAGGGTTTTGGCCGAAACTTTGATTTGATATTCGAGAAGTTTGGCGGGGATTCGAGGGACGAGGTTTGGGGATTTGGAAAGAGGAGCGGAAGGCGGTTCTAAGTTGTTAATTTGAACGGGATTGGGTGAATTAGGATTTTGGCCGGAATCTTTGATTCAAGATTCGAGGGGATCGGCTAGGATTTGGGGATACCTAGTCATGGATTTGGAGAGGGGAGAAGGGGGTGGTTCAGGTGTGTATTTTTGGACGAGTTTGGAGACCGGCCGCCGCCGTGAGGCCATTTCCGGCGGCGATTTGGGGCGGAACCGGTGGCGTTACGTTTTCTGATAATGGGAGTGGTAGAGACGACTTGGGGGGTAGGGCTTATCCGACCGTTTTATACCTAGATACCCTCAGTTCCTGACCGTAGGATCAAAGATCCTCGACGGCCAGGATCAAAACATATCGAAACGGGGTCGTTTAGGGGACGGGGCAAATAGACCAGACTGGGCTACGGGTTTGGGTCACTCAGGGGCTTCATTTTGGGCTGAACTAACTGGCCCAAATGTTTTAATCTTAAAGAGGCTTTCAAATTTATTAATTCAATTAATTCCATTCTTTTTATTTGTTTTACTTCCTCTTCTCTTTTTTTTATTTAAATTTTGGATTTTACTAAGTACAAAAATTAAAATATAGCCAAAATCTGATTTAATTCTAAAATGAGACTAATTAATTTCTCAAAAATTAAACAAATCCTAGTTTAAGGAAAAATCAAAAATTTGAAAGCAAAACAATATAAAGGGCTATTTTTAATTATTTTCTCCTATTTTCAATGATGTTAATTAATCTAAAAAAATCTAAAATTGGGTTCTAAATGTAAGTATGCTATTTTGTAATTTTTCTTTTCACTTTTTATGACAACTAAAAATGCACACAAAAATACAAAATCATGCAGTTAATTCCTAAAATTTCAAATACTAAAAGAAAAATTCTAATTTTAATGAACTCTATAGGAGTAATTTAAGCGCGGCAAAAATCACGTGCTCACAGCTGTCCCTCTTTGCTCAGAGACACAAAGGGTTTTCGGGCAAAGATAAATGAGCAACATGAGGGATTTTTGCCCGCTCGGAACTCCAGGAGAAGCATTTTGAAAACCGTCTGACCGAACCCTGCTTCAAAGGTTGCCTACATATCCTTGGCTATAAAGGAATCAGGTCAGTGTAGTTCTGGAAGGTTTGGTAGCTGGGACTACCAGGAGCTGTGATTTCACTGTTGTTGCTGCTGCTACTGCTTGCTGACCTCCTTATTACACCAAAAAGGAAATTCAAAGCTAAGCTAGCTATGCCTATCCACTATGAGTTACAAGATTCCTATCTATAAATCTCTTGAAGCTTGATCTTGAGTCTTAGCTGATTTTGCTGTGGACTCCGATCTAAATCTTGATGCTCGCAAGTTGTAGGTATTTTTTCTTTCTGTAGTATTGGGTCAAGGCGGGGTCGGCGGGGCTTATGCCTTCAATCAAATTTTGAGCAATCCGCACCTTTGTTTGCTTCAACATTTGAGTTCATTTCTTTTGTTCTTTTCTGCTTTTCTTTATTCTGGATTGAGACTCATTCCATCGGTCGTCTCGCATCCTGTGCCTCAAGGTAAAACCTGCTTAAGACACCAAAACAAACAAACGAACGAAATTTTCTGCCCCAGTTTTCACTAAGAAAATTTCGTGAGTTAGTTGTGACACATGTCTGAATTCATTCTCTTGTTTTTTTTTCATTTTCAAGAATTGTATTTATCTATGATGAAACGGATTAGGGAATGGAAACCTGTTTCTACAAGGCGCAACTCAGGGATTGGAGCCCTAATGTTGGCAAAAGGTAAAAAAGCTCAACTCAGGGGTAGGAGCCTTAATGTTCGCTAAAAGAAAACGCTCAACTTAGGGATTGGAGCCCTAATGTTGTCTAAAAGGAAAAACGCTCAACTCAGGGGTTGGAGCCCTAATGTTGGCTAAAAGGAAAAACGCTCAACTCAGGGGTTGGAGCCCTAATGTTGGCTAAAGGAAAAACGCTCAACTCAGGGGTTGGAGCCCTAATGTTGGCTAAAGGGAAAACGCTCAACTCAGGGGTTGGAGCCCTAATGTTGGCTAAAAGGAAAAACGCTCAACTCAGGGGTTGGAGCCCTAATGTTGGCTAAAGGAAAACGCTCAACTCAGGGGTTGGAGCCCTAATGTTGGCTAAAAGGAAAAACGCTCAACTCAGGGGTTGGAGCCCTAATGTTGGCTAAAGGGAAAACGCTCAACTCAGGGGTTGGAGCCCTAATGTTGGCTAAAAGGAAAAACGCTCAACTCAGGGGTTGGAGCCCTAATGTTGGCTAAAGGGAAAACGCTCAACTCAGGGGTTGGAGCCCTAATGTCGGCTAAACTAAGTAACAGGTTGATATTGGGAATTCTAAACTATCCTTTTTGGGATTCTTTTGTTATCTCTTTTTTTTCATTTTTGATAAGATGCAGGAAAGAACATGGAGGAAACTTCCCTTTTGCATTGATTATTTGCTGCAAAGCTATTTCAGCACTTGCGCGTTTCTTTTCTTTTGGCTGCACCTGCTTTTGCGCGGTTGCCTGGATTGCACATGTTTCAATTTTCAAACAAAGAATAATTGTTAGTTTGAAACGGCGGTTGGTTTTGTGGCCTTGATTGCTTAATCCCGGCCTAGCTTCTGTTGAGAACCTCTGCTTCTTGCTGGTTTTGAAGATCCTTCTCTCTTTCAAACCGGATGGCTCATCTTGCAGGATTTCATGACAACACGCCCGCGTGGGGCTCCATCCTTTCATTTTATTCTGCTTTTAAGACCTTTGTCCTTGACCTTTTTTTTGTTTTTCTCTTTCAATAGCTTGATTTCAAAGCATCTGCCAACATGGCCAGTCGGGATTGACTTGATGCACCCGCTGAGGCTGGGTACTTTTCTTTAGCTTTGTTAGGGGAAGCCCTGTAAACCAATCCTGCCACCTTTTCTTTGTAATAGTTTCGGAATCAGCGTTAGACCGAAAGGGATTCAAGGAAAAAGTAAGCAAGAAGATGAATTTAAAGAGAAACGTCCCTTTCGGGAGGGAAGAGAAGGACTTATCTGGGGGTGCATGCAAGCTTCAAATAAACATGACATGCTTCTTGGACTGGATGCCCAGCCCGCACAAACTTTCTAGCTTCTCGTGAACCCATTGATCTGTATTTCAAAATCAAGGAACCTTGCCAGGACTCTTTTAGTGGTGAGATATCTTCTTTTCGGCCGACCACGCCCTTTGCGGGTTTTCGCTAATCGGCCTCTCTCATTTCTCTTCTCACCATCGCCCGATAGTGCTCTTTACGAGTTTTTACCAAACGGACTCTCTCATTTTCAAATTCTCTACTCACCGTCGCCTTATGGTGCCCGAAGGTTTTCACCGATAAAACTCTCTCATTTTATTTCTCTCAATTTGGACTATATCAGATTCAAACAATGTTGTTTTCAATTCCCATGCCTTTGCCAATTGATCAGAAGGACTTGGACAAGGTTTTGGGTAAAAAGAATTTTGGACGAAAGTACAACTTTGGAACCATTTTGGTGGACTCACGGTCGAACCATTATATCATCTGCCCCAGTTTCAACTTTTGGGGGAATTGGGATTTTTGTTTTGGTGTGACTGAACCCCAGAGAGAGGCTGCCTACGTATCCTTTCGGAATCAAGTCAAACGTAGTTCAGGAAGACATCTGTTTTGTTGTTTTTTTGTTTTTGTTTTGTTTTTGTTTTTGTTTTTCTATTTTGTTTTGTTTTGTTTTTTTTCTTTCTTCTTCTTTTCATTTTTTCATCATCATTTTTTTTCTTTGTTTTTTCGTTTTTTTTTCATTCATTCATCATTTTTTTTTAATAATACTTTCGGGTTCCAAAGAGGGTAGCCAAAGAAGAGTAACCGGCTCAAATGGGTTTGCGAAGGGTTGATAATGTTTAGATAGCGGGAAGGAAAGCCTTTGTCATCTCAACTGCGCAAGGTCATCATCGTAGAAGGTCTAGACATGGTACCTTTTTACTGCATCTGCATTCACAGCTGCTTCGGGATCACTGCCTTCGATGTCTCCCACATACAATACTCCTCTTGGCAATATCTTTCTGATGATGTAAGGACCCTTCCAGTTAGGAGCAAATTTTCCTTTTGCTTCCTGATGATGAGGGAGAATGCGTCTTAACACGAGTTGTCCCACTTAAAAATTCCTGGGACGTACCTTCTTGTTGTAGGCGCGGGCCATTCTTTGTTGGTACAACTGCCCGGATGTGCCCTGAGTACATCACACTCTTTTGTTGTAATATATGGACCTTTCCAACCCGCAAACCAATTTTCCTTCAATTTTTCCAATTCTTTGTTTTATTTCCTCAAGGTTACCTTCTTTGCATTTCGACTCTTGATTCATTATTTCGAAATCTGACAGCGTTTTGGGATCTAGGCATGAAGTCCGCAAGCATGTCATGTTATTTAAAGCTGCATTATTAGAGCTAAAGAGAAGAAATGAAGGAGAAAAAATAGCAAAATCAAAAAGAATAAAGAAAAATGAACGATGGAATATTGATTTCATTTCTTGGAATTTTGAGGATAACAGGGTTCACATTCCGGAATTTAAAGACAAGAAACTACAGGAAACATCCGAGTTACACCCTGGAACAACTCGGGATACAGAAAAAGTAGCAGGACGGGTCTACTGGGACTCCCGCCTGATTGGGAATGGCGTAGTCTTCCAATTCTGCAGCTTGGCGTTTGGTCCCATATACAGCACCTCAGCGGTGTGATAATCGCGCAGCGGACTCAACCTTAGGAAGAGTGGGTGCTAATACTTTTACCCAATAGTGGTATCGGGGTCAATTTCCACAGGGAGCTAGAAAGGGAGTTGGATATTTGCTTAGCCTAGAAATGCGTGTTTGCTTCTAATTGATCTTCTATCATTTTTGGGTTTTTATGATTATCAACTACAATTTAACAACTACTAATTATAACTAAATTATGCTAAGATATTAATTCTAGGTTGTATGCAAGATAGAGAAAGGCACTAGGGTCGTGGCATTTACCTAGGTGGTCAACTAACAGGTAGAGATTCCTAATACAAGAATGATGATTATGGGGCTTATGCTATAACCGTTGCACGATTGCACTCACTCTCACACTTCTCGGTAGAAAGAGTGATTTTGCCCAATTGACTCTCTCGAGACCAATTGGGTAGGCTAACAAGCCAAGCAACTTAGGGTTCAAGTTGGGTAATTACTCTCTCGAGGTTTTACCCGTTAATTGGAACTACCATTCTCATGGGTCCATCCCAATTCCTTGTTGGGTTAATTTTGGAGTCATAGACACTCTTTCTCAAGAAGAGTCAAGACCCACTAAGCTAGACTTAGTGTTTGCAACCACCAAATCCTAGTTAAAACATAAAATTAACCCAAATATCAAACACCCAACATCATTCAAGCATTAAACAATCACACCCATTAATTACCCACTCTAGGGTTGAGCCACAACCCTAGCTAATGGGTTTAGCTAGCCATAATAGCAACAGAAATTGAAGAAGTAGTAGATAAATTCAACATATTAATTAACTAGAATGTTAATCTACAAGAATCCACGATAAAGCAAGATGAAGATGCCCAAAATAGGCCAAAACTTGAGTCTCACGAGTGCTGCTGCTATCTGATATCTAAAACTTAACCTAGAAATAATAAAATTTTCTATTTATACTATGCTAGAAAAACCGGACAAAAATACCCCTGCGGGGCTGGCGCGGACCGCGCAGAAATGCAGCGCGGCCGCGTAGGGGTCTTGGCCTTCGATTATTCACTACTGAAGCTGGGGACGTGGGCCGCACAAAGAGGTAGCGCGGCCGCGCAGGCTAATGGGCACGGACCGCACAACAATGAAGCGCGACCGCGTGGACACCAGCGCTAACCGCGTAGAAAAGAGCGCTGACCGCGCATGAAAACCCCTGAAATGGATGCTCTCTGAATCTCCTAGCGCAGCCGCGCAGCAAATCAGTGCGGTCCGCGCTAGGTCCTCTTGTCCCTACTTCAATGATTTTTGACACTTGAGCAGGTTTCACTCCGTTTCGAGCTGATTTTTGACTTTCGTCATCTTGTCGCTCAAACCTGCAATCAAGCGCACTTTGTAAGCATTCTGGGTCTATTTTATGACAATTCATACATAAAGCATAGGCAAGTATGGGCATAAAACGTGTTAAAATCACAGTTATCAACTCCCCCAAACTTAAACCTTTGCTTGTCCTCAAGCAAATAAAAGAAGACCCACCCCTAAAAAGGAAACATCCAAGTAATTCCAGCTTATCCTAAGGAAGCCTCATCACGCATCAATTGGGACTAACAATTGCCCTCAATACGAATGCATCATTAACACATTTTTAGTCTTTTAAAAACTATGGATCGAATGTGACACGAGAGCATCAAGGGTTGACTCATTTCATCAAGGCGCTTTTCTCAAATACCTTGGTCTTTGTGGAACCCAAACTCACACATCATCAACTCTCCCTAAGCGAACCTCACTTTTTAGAGTAATGACACACAACCCGAGGTTGATGGATTGTTCACTCATTTCTCTCACAAAGAAGGTCATAAGTCCAGCTTTAGGTACCATATGCTTGCCCCTTATGTAAGTATCCACTAATGTAGGCTTCCCTCAACTCAAGATCATATAGGGCTTTTGAGGAGTCATTGTGAAGGCTTTTGGGTGAAGGTAGGACATGTTTTTGTTCATTTAGGTTCAATCTTCCCTTTAGCACTTCTTTTGATTCATTATGGCATACTTTTTAACTCATTTGAGTATTTCACTTCTTTCAATTCTTCCAAGGGGTTAGAGAGACACATTGTCACTCTTTCTTTTGCAATTCAAACCTTTCTCCTTTTTCTACTTTTAGACAACCTTTTTCACTTTGTTTTCTTTGAATCCCCTTTTCCGGTTCTTATTCACTTTTTTCTTTCTTTTTATTTTTTTATTTTTCCGTTGTAGATTAGGATTCTTCAACTCATGGTTTGTGAGATGTTGCAGGGCTGATGTTGGACCAGTACAGGGCAAAAGTAGCAGAAATCTTAAGGTCTCTAAAGTTTGCCTACGCGGTCGCGCACCAAAACAGTGCGGTCCGCGTAGGCTGGTGAAATGGAAGCTGAGTCTCTGAAGTTTTCTGCGCGGTCCGCGTGACATTTTTGTGCGGTCCGCGCGTGAGAAGCCCAAAATGCATGCTCTCTGAAGTTTCCCACGCGGCCGCGCACCAAAATAGTGCTGTCCGCGTGGGTTGTTCAGGCAATTAAGAGTGCTGGAAATCCAGCCCGGTCCGCGGCCCTTTCTGCGCGGCCGCGCTGGTGGGTAAGTAATGGGTCCCATACTGTTTTCTATAAATAGAGACCCTAGGCTTCATTTTAACCTTTTCGCCAATTTTCTACCTGAGCTCTCAAATTTTTACTGTGCATCAAAACAACAATTTGCTTCAAGTAGTTAAAACTTTCACAATCCCTGGTAACATTGCTCACTAATTTCATTCATAGTTTAGTTTATTTTATTTTATGTTATTTCCTGATAGTATAACTTCGTATTTTCTTCTTTCTCTCTTAGTTTTACCTGTTAGGGTAGATTTTGTGTGTTTATGTGAAACAATGGGCATGATTTCTTGATTAGTAACTGAGTAGGGACAATTAGGACCCATAATTTGAACAAATAAATTGGACTTAAATGAAAAATCCCCGTCCTCAGTTCATTTGTTGCCCTACGCGACCGCGTGTCCTTTCTGCGTGGTCCGCGCTATTCCAGCGCGGCCACGGTCCAAAATAGTGCGGACCGCGTCTGTGAGATTCAGAGAGGGGTGTCTTTGGAACATCTTAAGCGCGGTCCGCGCTCCTCTTTTACGCGGTCCGCGCTACCCAGCGCGTCCGCGTGGCTCTTTTGCGCGGTCCGCGCCCCTTCTTTTCTGCACCCCTATTTTTAACCCATGCTTTCAACTGTATCATCCAATTCACTGCATATGCTTCAACTAACAATGTTAGACTTTTCTTTGCAGATCATGGTAAAGCAATGAGGAGGAAAAGAACAACAACCCGGGAGGGGTGGCTCCTCCCGAGGGGGAAAAGGAAAGAGGGTTGTTAAACTCACTCCCTAGACTCGGGAGAATATAAAAAAGACCCGCAAGATAATACGGGAAGCTGATAGAGCTACCTCCCACTCTTCGGGGAGTGAGTATGCCCCATCCCGGAGTATTACTTCTGAATCTGCTCCAACTCACATGTCTCTCTTGCTCCAATTGCATGACTCTCCCTCAGCTTCACCTACCTCCAAGGGACCAACTGATAAAAGCCTCAAGAAACCGGTGAATGTAGTTTTGGACTCATCTGATGAGTCTGAAGATAGAAGTGAGGCACAATACTCCACCTCCCCCACAGCTTCATTATCTGGGGAGAGTGCAGGATATGGCGAGGGGGGTGAGCCCCAAGTTGGTGGTGTTGAGAGAACAAGAAAACCGGAAGCATGGGCTGATAGATTTGTAAGTGAAATAGCCTTCCACAGATTTCGAGAGTGGTGGCCCAAAAGAAAATTGATTCCAGAGAGCAATTTATTGATTCTGATCTTCTTCCTCTAAACCCACATGTGCAAGCACAATTCCGTACTAGAGAGGGTTGGGGGTTCTTCAAGGAACGTTGCATAGTCGCAAATGAACATATGGTGAAAGAATTTTACTGTAATGTTTATCATGTAGTGAAAGACTCAAAGGCGACACAAGTGAGGGACAAAGTGGTGATGTTTGATGGGAAGTCTCTGAACGAATTTTTGGGGTTCAACGAAGAGGACGAAACCCAATACTTAGAAAAGCTGGCAATGAAAGAAGAGGTTCGCCCGTGGTTGGCCCAGCACTTGGCAGCCCCGGGCACTGTCCCAGTTTGGTTGAAAGCAGGAGAGAAGATTCTGAGAAACACGTTCAGTTTTGAAGTGAAGGGTTGGTTGACCTTCGTGTGTAGTAGGCTTGACCCTTCCACTCATGATCACACAGTTCCTATTCCTCGTGCAGTGTTAGTGGCTTCTATTATGGCTGGTACATATTAATTACCTAGAATGTTAATCTACAAGAATCCACGATAAAGCAAGATGAAAATGCCCAAAATAGGCCAAAACTTGAGTTTTACGAGTGCTGCTGCTGTCTGATATCTAAAACTTAACCTAGAAATAATAAAATATTCTATTTATTCTATGCTAGAAAAACCGGACAAAAATACCCCTGCGGGGCTGGCGCGGACCGCGCAGAAATGCAGCGCGGCCGCGTACGGGTCTTGGCCTTCGATTATTCACTACTGAAGTTGGGGACGCGGGCCGCACAAAGAGGTAGCGGCCGCGCAGGCTAATGGGCGCGGACCGCACAACAATGAAGCGCGACCGCGTGGACACCAGCACTGACCGCGTAGAAAAGAGCGCTGACCGCGCATGAAAACCCCTGAAATGGATGCTCTCTGAATCTCCTAGCGCGGCCGCGCAGCAAATCAGTGCGGTCCGTGCTAGGTCCTCTTGTCCCTACTTTAATGATTTTTGACACTTGAGTAGGTTTCACACCGTTTCGAGCTGATTTTTGGCTTTCGTCATCTTGTCACTCAAACCTGCAATCAAGCGCACTTCGTAAGCATTCTGGGTTTATTTTATGACAATTCATACATAAAGCATAGGCAAGTATGGGCATAAAACGTGTTAAAATCACAGTTATCACGGTGCTGGAGCCCTCTCCCGGCTGAACCATGTGGGTTTCGTATAACATCTTTCTCATTTCCCCACATATCTCTTCAATCTCTTCGGCCGTGAAGGCCTCATCCTCTTCTTCTTCATTGTATTTTGGCTTAACAAAGGTCTCGTACAGATGTGGCAGTGGCTGTGGCAAGACCCATCCCTCTTTCTTTCTCTCAGCCGCCCACTCTACATCATCTGGGGTGGGGTGAAAACCTATCCCGAAGAATTTTTCAGTTGTTGGCATGATCACCGGTTCGGATATTCCTTGCAGAGCTTTTCCAAGTCCCTTCCCTGGCTTGAAACCATGTCTGATCATTTCTTTGGCCACCATAATCGAGGCATTAGCTAGGAAGGGTTGGGGACACGGGTTTCCTTCTTCATGCTGGTCCGCCACCATAATTTCGAATGCTTGGTAAACTATGTGTTCACTGCCTTCCCTCGCTTCTAGGCATGGGACAGATGGGTCCCGATAAATTGACTGTTCATCCTCTCCATGAACCACGATCTCCTGATCCTCGTGTTCAAATTTCACCATTTGATGGAGGGTAGAGGGTACAGCTCCTGCAGCATGGATCAAAGGCCTTCCTAGAAGAAAATTGTAGGACGTGTCCATGTCTAGCACTTGGAAAGTCACCTCGAAGTCCACCAGGCCAATGGTCACGATTAGGTCAATTTCTCCAATGGTGTCTCTTTTGATACCGTCAAAGGCTCTCACGCAGACATTGTTGGGACGAATCCTTCCAGTCCCGATTTCCATATGCTGTAGTGTAGAGAGTGGGCAAATGTCTACTCCCGAACCTCCATCTACCATGACTCTCTTTACATAATATCCCTCACATTTGACGGTTAAGTGCAAGGCCTTGTTATGAGCATCTTCTTCTGGAGGCAAGTCATTTTTACTGAATGAGATTTGATTGACAGCAAAGAACCTTTCCGCCATTCTTTCAAGTTGTTCTACCGAAATTTCAACTGGCACGTAGGCTTCATTCAGAGTTTTCATTAAAGCCTTTTGATGCTCAGAGGATATCATCAGTAATGACAGCAACGACAGTTGTTCAGGATGCTTTCGCAATTGATCGACCACCTCATAGTCAGGCATCTTCATTTTCTGGAAGAAAGCCTCTGCTTCCTCAGTACTCACGGGCTTCTTGGATGGAAAGCGCTTTCGCGTGGCATTGTTTACCTCCTGTATATTTGAATATTTCTCAATAGAGATCTTTTCTGGAAATTTCCCCGAGATCTCTTTGCCCTTGTATGTAACCACTGTCTGCTGATAGTTCCATGGCACCGCAGAAGGGTCTGTCATTGGCTTTTGTGGTACGCGTCCAATAACCACTGGCTCATTCAGCCGAGGCAGTTTAATTGTCCCCCGTACCACATAAGCTCCTTTTGGTACATACATTTGTGTTCCCTTTTTCACTTCAACCTTCTTTGGAGCGCTCACAACCATTGGCTCTTCTGGGCGACCTCGCGAAACATAGATAATTCCATTTTTAGGAGGCACCGTCTCTGTTTTTGTTTCAGCCTTCTTCTCAGGTTCAGTCTTGACGATTTTATTCTTCTTTTCCCCTTTCTCTTGCTTCGGGGCTACCTTGGGCTTCCTTTCTGTATCAGCGATAGCAATTATAGCTTTTAGGGCTGGATCAAACTCCATGTGTTCATAAATCATCCCGATTACCGGCCAGTTGTTGTGAGTGGGCAACGGATTGTTGGTCACATTTGGGACGTCCTCGTCCCTCAGCACTATCTTTCCCTGTTCTATCAAGTCTTCCACAGCTTTTTTCAATGTCCAACAGTTATCTGTACCATGCCCCTCAGCTCCTGAGTGATAAGCACATCGGACGCCCCGCTAATAGGATGGTGATTCCGGGTTTTGCCTGTTTGGAGGTATGGGTTGCAGCAAATTCATTTGAACAAGTTTCGGGAATAGACTGGAGTAGGGTTCACCGATTGGTGTAAAGTTGGGTCTTCTGGGTGGTTCCCGAGGACGGAAGTTATTTTGCGGAGGTCAAGGATTATAGTGGTTTTGGTGAGGAGGTTGATTTCTAGGAAACTCGGGTTGATTTCTGTTGGCCTGTGGCTGCGGTCAGGCAAAGGGTTGAGCGCTCATGACCGCATAAGGTGGGGGACCATAAGCCATATCAGGATGAGGGTAATAGTGTTGAGGGGTTCTTTCGGAAAACACAGGTCTAGGAGCCCGATATCTTCTTGCCCCTAATGTTGCCATAACCGTTTTCTCTTTCTTTTTACCTTTGGCCATTCCTCCAGACCCGCCTTGGATGGCTTGGGAGGTTGCTCTGATGGCCGACTGACTCAAAATCCTGCTCGTTTTCAGACCATTTTCTACCATTTCCCCAATCTTAATCGCCTCTGCAAAAGGTTTGCCCATGGCTGACATCATATTCTGAAAGTAATCTGCTTCCTGGGCCTGGAGGAAAACAGTGACCATTTCTACTTCATCCATGGGCGGTTTCACCCTCGATGCCTGTTCACGCCACTTAATTGCATATTCTCGAAAACTTTCTGAGGGTTTCTTCTTTAGATTCGCCAAGGAGTTCCTGTCCGGTGCGATGTCGATGTTGTATTGAGACTGCCTTACAAAATCTCTGGCAAGATCGTCCCAAATATGCCATCGCGAGACGTCTTGGTCCATATACCACTCTGAGGCAATGCCTACTAAGCTTTCTCCGAAGTACGCCATTAACAACTCTTCTTTTCCGCCAGCCCCACGCAGCTGGTTGCAATATTTTTTGAGGTGGGCAATAGGCTCTCCATGCCCGTCATACTTTTCGAACTTTGGCGTTTTAAACCCCGAGGGCAAGTGCACGTGAGGGAACATGCACAAATCTGTATAAGAAACACTTTTTTGCCCGCTTAAGCCTTGCATATTCTTTAAACTCTGTTCAAGGCTCCTCATTCTTTTTGCCATCTCATCTTGTTCAGAAGCTTTGGGAGTTTGATCTTGTCCTGGCGTAAGCTCAAATGGTGGTGGCTGAGAGTAATTATATGTGGGATATTGAGGAGGATCCACTGGAAAGACAGGGTTTTGGAAGGTGAACGCTGAGGAATCAAAGGCGGGCCTTGGCAGTGAGGGTTATGTTGTAGCAGAGCATGGTGAAGCAGTGAAGATGTTAGGAGCTGCTCCTGCTGGGAACACCTGGGGGCGGACCTCAGAAGGTGTTCCGACGAAGTGAGCGGTCACGGTAGGTTGTCCCAATGGAGTATGAGGGTGACTGATGGGGATATTGGAAGTACCCCCAGATCTAGGGAATAGTTCAGGAAATCCAGGGATGGCGCTTGGAGGCTCCCTTCCATTGGTCCAGGCATCCCACATCTCCATGAGTCGGAGATGTAGTATCCGATTCTCTTCAGCTGTGACAAACTCAGATGCCGGGATCCCCGAGATGGGGCTGTCCTCAGAGATGGGAACTGCGGGCAAAGTCATTTCTGTAGACATTTCCACACTTCCTTTTGATCTGGTAAAGTATTGATGCGATGCCAGCTTACCACAACCAACCACCGTTTCTAAAAGCTAGGCTGGAATTGACAGCAACACACGGTTAGTTTGAGACAAGTAACAGATAGGTAATCGCACATTGGGGTGTAATGCACCTATACAGTTAAACGGATGTCTACATGTTTGCACTGGTTGCATGCGTCATCCCGGCTTTTCTTTTCCTAGTTTCTCTTCTTTTGATTTCTACTCTTTGTTTTTCTTGCTTTTCTTTCTCTTTCAATTTTTCTCTCATCTTTCATTTCCCTCTATTTTTCATTTTCTGCTTTTCCTTTTTCCTTTGCCATGGTTTGTCTCTCGATTCCTTATTTTCTCTTTTTGTGTTTCTTTTCCTCTCTTGTTTTTCTTTTATTTCCTTCCCTCGTATATTTTTCTCTTTCTTTTTTTTTCCTAGGGTTACGGTCGAATCTTATGGAGATTGCCTACGTATCATGACCCGGCATGAATCAGACCAAGCGTAGTTCTTGCAAATAAATGCAAAATAAGGAAACAATTTTTTTTGGGATTTTCAATTTTCATTAATAAAACTCCGATTACAAAGATACTAAACTATATGTTTTCTTGAAAAGGAAAATTACAAAAACAGACTCAAAATAACCAAAATACAGACTCGATGATTAAAAACTAGATCAAGAGTACATTAAAGCTTCAAATCCTGGGGCCCGCGGGGCATCATTCGGCATCGCTGCGGGCCTACGTGCGAGACCCCTTTGTAACTGCTCCAAATCATTCATAACCTGACGAACAAATATCATCACTGTAGCAAAGAAAGTGGTACGACCCATTCTTTCGCCGGCTTGACATTTCATGACAATATAATTCGCAATGGCTCTAATTCTTTCTCTGATCCGGCCTTTTTCTTGAAGTAGTCGACTTGTCTGCTGATTGCGGGCCTCTAGCACCCGGGAGTCGTGGAAGTGATGGTCTTGAAACAGCTTTATTTCTTTCTCCATCTTGGCTATTAGCCTATAGCACTGTTTCTTCTCAGCCTGAAATTCTTTGTCCTGTCGGGCTGCCTTATCTTCAAAGGTGTTCATTTTTCTTTTCAAATTGGCAATGGTTCCCTCGTAATTTCTTTTCATTTATTGCACAAATTGGGCTCTTTCCTCTGTCTTCTTTGCCCACTGTGCCCGGATTTTTGCCATATTCCCTTCAGATTTCTCCAACTCTTCCTGGCACTCTAAGACTTGCTTCTTCAGCCCTTTTATCAACCTCTCATCGGACCGACTCCTTTCCTGAACCTGTTTTTCCAATGCTCCTATTCGGGCCTTGTATTCATTCTCTTTGGCTAGCCAATCCCATTGTACCTGGGTCCCGTCAGTAAATTGTTGTACATGTGGCCTTTTGGCGGGTCTCTCAGGAATTTGAAATCTTTTGCCAAACCAGACCAAATATTTGGGGTTCACTTCGCCTTTAGCCTGATCCCGCACTATGGTTTTAGGCTCAAGATACCTACATTCATTCCATATCTGGCGGATTTTTCCTTCCGGAAATGCAGCTTTCGGGCCTAGTTCGATGACTTGTTTGCTCAGGTCTTCATCACCGTGGACGGTTTGGAATCTTCCCAATTGCCTCAAGACTCGGTAAGGAGCATAGGGTTGGATACTCCGAATGCCCATCAAGAGAATATAGGGTACTTCAGCTGATATGTATACTGCCTCAGTAGTGGGAAGCCATCCGAAAGCCCATTCAACTTTATCTGCAGTCAGAGATCTCAAGCAGGATAGCCAAGCCTTGGTGCCCTCGGGGAACTCAATACCTGTTACCCTGGTTCCAAACTCCTCAATACAACTCGTCCCGGTTAAACCATAGTTCATGTACCCCGTGCGATGACAAAGGTGCTCCTGCATCCATAGCTGTAGCAATAGATTACAACCCTGAAAGAATTTTACACCCTCTCGGCATTTGGTCAAAGCTCGATACATTTCAGCCACAATCAGGGGAACCACCGTGCTGTTAGACTTCTTTATGGCAACATCCAACATTCCTACAAGGCCAATATCTATGTGGCCGTCTTTTCCTGGACAGATCACGACCCCCATAAAAGCTACCATGAAAGCCAATCCCCGCCGGGCCTCCCATTTATCTTTGTTTCCGGCGTGTGTCAAACCGGTGTTAGGCTCCTCGAAACCTTGCGGGTTGCCATATCGGTGGTACAAGAAGTGAAGGGTGCAATATCCTTCTGATAGATTCTTATCCTGAATATCTCGGCTAATACTCAATAAGTCCAGAAATCTGTGGAGGGTTACCGGTCTCGGTGCCAATGGATATCGACCCTTGAGGTTTCCGTTCAGACCCGCATATCCCGCCATTTCCTCTAAGGTAGGTGTAAGCTCGAAGTCCGAGAACCGGAACACGTTGCGAGTTGGGTCCCAAAAAGGTATCAATGCTTCAATAATATCCAGCCTTAGCTTAATGTTCAATAACCTGACGAGACCGCCCAGAACTTTTACCACCGTTTCTCTGCTACCCTTTCCTAGGTCATTCCACCACATGTGAAGCTTCAAAGGGATCTCACTCAGGACTGAGAAGGTTTCACTATTAGTTGTACTCATCCTGCACATTTTATTTAAAGTGATTTAATAATTTATTTTAACCTAAAAGGAAAAAATGGCTATTTATAGAGATTTAATGACTCATTTTGACTTAAAAGAAAAAGTGGCTATTTGTCAAAAAATTTATTTAAGAAAACAAAGACTCGGTTTTGCAGATACGGCCTTTCAGCACTTCCGAGAGGGAGATTTTAAGGTTGTGCCTGCATAAACGTTTAAAAATGACTCAAGGTGGTTGTTCTTGCAAAAACAGCCTTCTGGCGTCCTTTTGGGGACATTCGGCTTATTTTAAAACAAGAATGGCATCACCCGACTTATTTGTGGCAAAATTAAAATTTTTGGGCTATTTTTGAAAAAGGGAAGGTTGGACTCGATGGGGGTTGCCTACGTATCTCACATCCGGTAAGAATCAAACCGGCGTAGTTCGGGCAGATTGGGAATTGAGTAAACTAACTCTTTTTCTTTTTATAAAACTCAGACCATGAAGTTTAAGGCAAAAGAAAAATATTTTTGATTTTTTCTCTGATTTGTTTTTCTTTTGGAAAAAAAATGCATTAAAAGAAGAAAGGGAATTTTTTTTATGATTTTTGACTTTGATTTTGATTTTATTTTTGAAAGAAAGACTTCTAAAAATTTTTTTTTTTTATTTGAACTTCGGGAATTTTGAAAGTAAAAAGAAAATATTTTTGTTTGAGTTTTTCATTTGTTATCTCTTTTTCTAAGGAAAAAAGAAAATATTTTTGGATTTTGGATGTAACCTCTTAATTTTCGAAAGAGGGACTTTTAAGAAAAATGTTTTGAATTTCTGAGCTTTTAATTATTTACAAAAGTACTTCTAAAGAAAAGCAAAAATATTTTTGGACTTCAATTTTTTCAAAATTTTTATTGACATTTACAAAAAAAGACTTCTAAAGAAGAAAAGAGTATTTTTGGATTTTGTTTCTGATTTTTTTTTGGATTTTTGGAAAAATACTTCAAAATGAAGGAAACCTGTATTTTTGGATTTTGATTTTTATTGATTTTTCTTTTTATTTCATGAAAAACATTAGAAAGAATGAAACCATTTTTTTTTTGAGTTTAAAAACTATTTTCTCTTTTTTTTGAATTTTCTAAAGAAAGACTTTTAATGAAGGAACTAAAAGATAATATTTTTTTGGATTTTTTGAAAATTGGGGTAGGAACCGATGAGGTTTGCCTACGTATCTCACATCCGGTGAGAATCAGACCCGCGTAGTTCCGTCCGAATTGACGGGACAAGAGAAACATGACTTGAAAACTTTAACCCATTTTGAATGACCTTTCCTTTTTCAGAATTCCGGTAGAGTTTCAGAATTTTCTAAATACCTACATCTCACTTTTTTTGATTTTCTCTTCTTTTTTTTTTTCTTTTTTGATTTTTCTTTCCCTATTCTAGAAGCCGGTCAACATGCAAGACGAAACAAATAAATGCACAAGTAGCACGTAAGATGCATCAGGATGGTCTTTTCATTTCAGGTCACCTGTCCTAGACGGACCCAACCCCTGTGTTGAGTTCCCTAAGTCAAATGCACGTGATGCAAACAAACGTTCCTACTAGGATCCGGCATGAGGCTTTGTTATACTAGGTTTAAAAACCTAGGTATTTGTTCTAGACTGTGTACTCGAGCGGACAACTCGAGTCGAGGAGGGGGCTACGTACCGGGGACCCGAAAGATCATCCGGCTTAGTAACTTATCCGAGCCTCTTTCTTATTTCAAGGTATGACACTAACAGAATAGGGAGTCTCGACCAGGGAGCACATCCCCGAAGATAAAAAGAGAAGGGTTTCGTAACAGTTTATATGTATAATTCACCAAATATCAAAGCGGTAAAGCATTTAGCACGTTTAGCATTAAACATGTAGGAAAATCAGATAAAGTCAAGTATAACAATTTATCTAAGCTCGAATTCTTGAACCCTGAACCGAAATTCTGGGTTCGTGTCCCCAGCAGAGTCGCCAGAGCTATCACACCTACCCCGAAGGATAGTGTATAAGGGTGTTTTTTCATTTAAAGTGACATTATTCGAAATGGGATTATTTATTCGTTTCAGAGTCGCCACTTGGGATAGGTTTGGCTTTTGGTGTCCCAAGTCACCGGTTTAACTTGAATCCCAAATCGAGGAAAATTTTTGACTTCCCAATTGGAGTCTGCGAACCAGAAATTCTAAGTAAGGAATTCTGTTGACCTGAGGGAAGGTGTTAGGCACCCCCGGATCCCGTGGTTCTAGCATGGTCGCTTAAACTATTATAATTGGCTAAAATCTGATTTTAATACATGTCACCCTATAGTGCAAGTTTAAAATTATTTACCGCTTTTATTTATTTTTTAGGAAATTGAATGTCGTTTAAAACATATTTTTGGATCACGTCACATGAAATGCACCCGGATCCTCGACACATTTTATTCAACATTTTGGGATTTGGATTTGGGTCACATGAAATGCACACCCGAACTTAGGAAGGTAAAATTATTAAAGAACATGCGTAAAGTGGCTAACGTGTTATTAACTTTGCGGGAGGCCATGAAAATTCGCTAAATGGCACGTCCCGAGTTCTAAATATTTTAATGAAGTAATTAAAGAGGGCCACGCAATTTGTAAATTTTGTTTGGCGCGGCGCACCTCATTTTATTTTAAAGGCCATCCTAAAAGAACTATTATTTTCTATTAAGTGTTGTCTCTAAAAGCCTAATTAATAATATTAAGGCCTCTGGTTCAAGTCCAAATTTAAACAAGAGGAAAGCCTCTTAATTCAAATTCGCTACTTAACTCGGAAGGCCCGAAATATGATTCAAATTTTTTTTAAAAATTTTAGTCTAAACAGCTACGATAAGCTTCAGCGTGTTAGGCCTCAAGAGCTGACCCATGGTTTTAATTTCAGTTGTAACACTATTTTGCAAGGCTATCTAAATTCCAGGCCCTAGACCAGGCCCAATTCGAGGGTGAGTAGAGGCTGATGTTCAGGTTCAAACCTCAAAAGGCTATTAACCTTGGAAGGCTAACTGATTCAGCAGGCTGATGATATATTGGGCCTACCGTTACACCACTAGGCCCAGTTCCCATTTAAACTAGAGAGTTATACTGCTTGGGCTCACAATGAGCCCAAATCTGATACCAATTATGGCTCTAGGCCTGTTAACAAGTTCTCAAGGTAAGTGTACAATTAACTCATATAAAAAACATGTTGATTTTAGAGTGTAAGCAAACTGCACAGTTCCCGTTTAATTACTTATTAATGTCTATCCTTCTAGATCTGAAAAATTGAAACAGTTTAAGCAAATTCTAAGTCATCAATTAGCATAGAATACAATGTAAATGCTGACCATTAAGTGATAGCCTGATTATTCTGGAGTTCATTTTCAACATAGGCATAATACACAAACTAACTAACTAGCTATATTAAATTACAGGAGTTACCGAACGATATGAAGGTATATACACTGATTTTTATACATTTGTTTCCCAATCTATATCTAAGTCCAGACTTGATCCTCAAAATTAATATGATAACTAAATTATACTAAGCTAACATAACAGTCATACGCATTTGAAAATAGTCCATAGAGTCCAATTACAACCAATCTAAGGTCATATTGATACGATTAGAATGATGTCCAAGGAATTACTATACTAAACATCAGGAATTAAAATGAAACACAGCAACACATTCGTATAACAGCTTGTTCATTATTGAACTTCAAAGGCATTTGTACAGGTTGATTTGATTCTTCACATAATACTTGAAGCTAGAGGAGTACCTGGAGGTTTGAAGCAAAATAAAAGGAGAAATAGTCAGCAGGGACAAGCAGCAATCAGCAGCTCACACCAGCAGAAAACAAGGCCAATTTTAAACCCCAAACCAAGCCATAATACCCAGGAAGGAATGACAGGAGAGTAACAGCAACAAAATAACCAAAACACACTTGTTTGAACCTAAATTGACTCAAAACTAAATCCAGTAAACCTCTGGAATTTCAGCAATCAAACACCAGGAATTTTCAAACCATTTCTATCCTTATCTAAGCTAAAAAACTTGAATCAGCAGCTGGAACTCGAAATCAAACTAAGGAACTTCAATAGAATAGAATTTTTTGGAATTTTGTATTGTTTTTGGATTTTTTGAAGAACTAGGATCTAAACTAAGGGAAGAACTTTTCAGATTGCTTGAACTACAGTTTTTGGATTTTGGTTTTTTTTTAATTTCAAATTTTCAGAGGTTCAAAGCTTGTGGAAGCTTTTGGGGGGGATTTTTAGGGGGCTCAAAAACTTGTTAAAGAAGACAGGGGAACTGCCTTTTATAGGCAGAAATAAAGGGGAAGCTTCCCGATTTCACTTACCCCTTTTCCCCCCTTTTTATTCCCAGTTTTTTATTCATTAGTCCTTCATTTTCTAACTTGTTTCTCAAGTTACTGCTCTAAGTTTCTAAAATTACAATTGGCACCCCATCTAGAATATTCTAGGACTTTCCAAATGAATTATTTGCAATATTTTCTTCCATTGAATTACCCTTTTATTTAATTTGAAATTACCAGCCTGAACCTAGCCCATTTACCTTAGTTAGTGACTGTGGTCAATTATTCAAAAGAAATGGAAAATCCAGCTAAATCCAAACAAATCCGATAAGATCATCCTAAACTAATTAATTCTAATTAAAACCTAAGGTAATCAATGAACTAACAGGGCTAAGATCAATTTAACAAGAACATCTATGGATCAATTAATTGGAACCAAATATAAAAATCAAAACAGAACAGAATCAAACCAAAAGTAACGACTAAAACAAATCAGAATCAATTAATCATGAAGAAAATTTAATCAGATGAGAGAAGAAGCTTACTGACTTAACAGAAACTTAAACTAATCCTAAAGCACTGAACAAAAACAAGAACTATGCCCTAATGACAAAACTAAATGAACCAAATCATGTCATAGATTATTAGCACTCAAACAAGATGACACGAACAAATAAAAGCAGATGAGGATTATGGCTCCAAACAGATAAAAAAAACTCAAATCAATTAAATCATGAAGCAAAACCATCATGGGAGCGAAATTAATTCCTATAAATAAACAACAAAAACCAAAAGAAATTTAAAAACTCACCGGTGTAACTTCTAGAGTCCTGCCGTTTTCTCAGATTTAAAATTCGAGCAACTCCGGCGAGATTCGAAGGCCACTGATGATAGATTCAGCACGAGGGAAGTGAGGAGGTCATATGGTATCAATTTGGTGAGGTTTGGGGAATTTAGGATTTTGGCCGGAACTTTGATTTGATAGTCGAGGAGTTCGGCGGGGATTCGAGGGACGGGGTTTGGGGGTTTGGAAAGAGGAGAGGAAGGCGGTTCTAAGGTGTTAATTTGAACGGAATTGGGTGAATTAGGATTTTGGCCGGAATCTTTGATTCAAGATTCGAGGGGATCGGCTAGGATTTGGGGAAAACTAGTCATGGATTTGGAAAGGGGAGAAGGAGGTTTTGGACGAGTTTGGAGACCGGCCGCCGCCGTGAGGCGATTTCCAGCGGCGGTTTTGGGGCGGAACCAGTGGCGTTACGTTTTCTGATAATGGGAGTGGTAGAGACGACTTGGGGGGGTAGGGCTTATCCGATCGTTTTATACCTAGATACCCTCAGTTCCCGACCGTAGGATCAAAGATCCTCGACGGCCAGGATCAAAACATATCGAAACGGGGTCGTTTAGGGGACGGGGCAGATAGACCAGACTGGGCTACGGGTTTGGGTCACTCAGGGGCTTCGTTTTGGGCTGAACTAACTGGCCCAAATGTTTTAATCTTAAAGAGGCTTTCAAATTTATTAATTCAATTAATTCCATTCTTTTTATTTGTTTTACTTCCTCTTCTCTTTTTATTTATTTAAATTTTGGTTTTTACTAAGTACAAAAATTAAAATATAGCCAAAATCTGATTTAATTCTAAAATGAGATTAATTAATTTCTCAAAAATTAAACAAATCCTAGTTTAAGGAAAAATCAAAAATTTGAAAGTAAAACAATATAAAGGGCTATTTTTAATTATTTTCTCCTATTTTCAATGATATTAATTAATCTAAAAATCTAAAATTGGGTTCTAAATGCAAGTATGCTATTTTGTAATTTTTCTTTTCATTTTTTATGACAACTAAAAATGCACACAAAAATACAAAATCATGCAGTTAATTCCTAAAAATTCAAATACTAAAAGAAAAATTCTAATTTTAATGAATTCTATAGGAGTAATTTAAGCGCGGCAAAAATCACGTGCTCACATTGACACTTAAGTACATGTTCCTTCTTTTGCCCAGAATTGTTCTATTTTTGTCTTTGCATTAGGGGGGAATTGTTGGAAATATTCATAATGCAAAATCAAAAACTTCTTTTTGAAATTCTATTTACAACCAATAGCCATGAGTTTTTTATTTTTCAAATGTCCTATCTATTTCCAAGTGGCGTCTCTCGTGAAGCCTTAAAGCCAAGTGTTGAATGACTTTGACAAATGGCTATGCAAATCTACCATATGTCTTCATGCATGGAAGACAAGATACACTTGTCAATATTGGAGCCAAGTGGACTAACATAATGGGACAAGTGTCAAAAGTCTCTCGACACTTGTCATACATGCAACTTCCTTAATTTCCTATAAATAGGTTATGAATTAGCCATCATAATCACTCAATTCTTAACCAAGAATACATCTAGCTAATCATTCATTTTTTCCTAGTTTTCTTTGTGAATTATCCAACACATAAAATACCTTCATCTTCTCTTCTTCCTGGGCAACTGTTTTGTGCAAATTCTAAACTTCCAGCCACGAGTGCATATGTCTGGAGGTGCTGTGGAACCTTGAGGAGCGACCGGCCTTAACGATTTGCACCCAGTCGGGCCGAAATCGCTTTCAAGGCAATGGCTTGCCACGATACAGTATTTTTGATAAGTTGTAGCCTTCTTTCCTTATTGTTCTTAGTCAATATTATCTACTGATTTTCCTTACACTTCTCACCACTTGGGTACACCCCTGGTGGCGAGTGCTCGTGCTAAGGTTCCAAGTACCCGCACTGAGGTTCCTAGAACATGTGGAACGTGGCGCCTTCAATTGTTTGTAGTCTATTTTTCCAAACACCGTGTTATCAGTGAATAAAGTTGCAATAAGTACAACAAAACTTGAAACATAAGCATTTCAATTAGTTGTTAAATTTTCAAATTCATGACCTAACTGTATGACATGCCCAATTTTATCCCCTTTGACAAGATACCAACAAACTGCCCAAGAAAGGAAAGGCTACCTTCCATCTTTGTTTCTTAACTGTTTTTCTAATTGAATAATTGACTGCAATTAGTCTTAAACAAAATCTTAATCTTTACGTTGAACCCTTTTCATTACTATGACATTAACTCACAACTCCATCAAGTTTGTTAAACAGTTATTAGTATGTTTTAGAACATGGATTTTCACTTCTTTTTTCTTTATTCTTGTACACAATTCTTATATTTACGAGTGTGGGATTTTTTTTATTTTATTTTGAATATCTTCAACACGAGGAGCAGGAAAATAATTAGAAAAAGTATCTAAAGATAGAATGTATATAAATGGAATTGAGGAAATGTTGAAAAAATAAGGCATACACTACTAATGGATCATGTCGTGGCCATATATAGGATCCTTCCACGCTTAACCATATGTCTCGGCTTTGAGCTATGGGATGAAAAAGATCCCTGTATAAATGGAGCGTTTCCCCTTTAATGGGCCTTGTCTTATGTGGCGCGGATTCAAATTAGTCAGGGTCCAATACGAGTACTGGACGTTAAAATAGCACGGACTAGCCAGTTTTCGGACTGGTCATTCAAAAATAGCCAGCGTTTACCAAATCAATGAAAAATAGTCACTATTTTGCTGCAACAGAGAACGGTCCAGCATAATATACTGGAGTTCGGTGCACCTGTGTATGAATTTCCAGCATATTATGCTGGAACTCCAATACACGGAAAGTTCCAGCATAATATACTGGAGATTCGAGCACTTGTGTATGAACTTACAGCATATTATACTGGACCGGTATACTTTGCTGGAACTCCAGTATATTATGCTGGAGTTCTAGTGTACTTATGCTGGAACTCCATCATATTATGCTGGAGTTCCAGCATACTTATCCTGGAACTCCAGTCTAATATGCTAGAGTTCAAGTATACTTATGCTGGAACTCCAACATAATATACTGGCGTGTTTTTCGGGTTTTGAACAGTGTTTTCGCTCAGATTTATCTTTACATGAAAAGTGGCTATATTTCGATTACTTTTGAAACTGGGCTATTTTTGAACGACCACTTGTAAATCTGACTATTTTTGAATTTATCCCATACTGGACACCGAGTGGGAGACAAAAAAGATAAAAAAAACTAACGCTTACATAATTGCTTATAACCTCATGAATTTCCCCTTTTCATTATCTTGAGCCACAAAATATTCCTTTATGATCGTTTGGTTCTCCATTTAGGAATTTTTTGATATGCTAATTACTATAGTTGTTTTTTGCATTTTAAAAAGGAAGTTACTTGTAATCATTTTTAGTTAATTCTGCTTACTAGATCTTGAAGAATGTAATCTATTCATTAATGCTAAAGGGACTTATCATTTATCTTAAGATATAAGATATGTATGCATGAATCAAAGTGACTCATCGTATGAAGAATTTATAAGCATGAGCATTTAATTAAATATATGCAATTACAAAGTTTAAATTACTGATACATGAGAGGGAAATTTAATCTGAAAGTTTGGTAGAAGAGAGATCATAAAATTTCTGAACATAATGCTGGTGATGGAACAACAACAAGTGATTCTGATCCCATAAACAAATGCAAATCTCCAAACTCCTTTAATTAATCCCACATGGTGTGTTTGTATATAATTATATAAATCTAAGTTTTAGTTAGAATCAATCATATCCCTTCAGCTAATCACATGGAGAGTTCAAACACTAAATCTACTCAAAAGGTGAGAATTATGATTTCTAGCTACTTGTGTTTTCTTTTTAACACATTTATTTACTATTTGCTCTAATTATATAGCAACTTTTAATTTTTGCTTCTTTATATTTCAGCTTGTAAAGAGCAGTTCACAATCCGCAATTCAATCTCCTGGAAGATCAATGAGATGTAGTTCTCCTCAACTTCAATTGATGAAGAACAGTAATGTGGTACGACACAATTATATACTTCAAGTCTTATTTTTCGTTTAGTGTTTCACACATTATTAGTCAATTACGAAGGAAGCCTTGGAGCAACAATAAAGTTATCTCCGTAAACTTATAGGTCACGGGTTTGAGCAGTGGAATAAGCCATTGATGCTATATGCTGCCTACATCACACCCCTTAAGGTGTGGTCCTTCCCTGAACCCTGCGTAAATGCGGAATACTTTATGCATCAGGCCGGCTGCCTTTTTTACATTATTAGTCAATCACACGTTGGTAAAGATCAAACTATTAGATGTAATCATACAAATACAAGTACATAAATATAGAAATACACATTTATTTATAGCTCCTACGTAAATAACTATTTGCACATCAGCTACGAAGTAGAAGTTAAGTAGAATATAGAATAACAAAGTGTAAACAAGAACCAATCCCAATGAAAAGGCGGAATAAATTGAATTGAAAAGTAATATCACTCCTAGACCTCCTGATATAAGACCACATTCTAGAAAGACTACAAGAAAATCATCTATTGATTTCAAATAATAAAAACCGAAGAATTTCACTACTTTATTGACCTGACCAGGAAAAAAGAAAATTTTCTATGTCTTAAAATACTTCTTAATCTTTAATTGACTGAAATTGTAATGAATATGAATTAATCGTAGATGCTTTATTTATGTACCACTAGTGGAGAAGAATTTTTACATTATCACTATATCTTTAGCTGAAATAAGCTAGTACTTAATTTCTTCTTCTTTTTCTTTGTTTTTTTTCAAATTATCGACCCGTACATTTACTATAGACAGTTATAAAAAAACATAGGAATCATTTCTTATTTAATTGTACTTTTATGAAAAGAGTAATGTTTTGATAAATCTTGACATTATGTTCTAAGACGAGAAATATTTGTAAAATGTTATGTCTCATTTTAAGATGCTGCTACATATACTTAACTTTAAACTGTCCTTACAGTTAAGAGATGAGCCAAAAGAGCGTTCGGTTGACAAAAACAAGGTAAAATATTGAGTCAGATGAATTAAGTTTCATTCGAAATCAAAGAGCTATTAATTAAATTCCATTTAATTATGTATAGGCTCAACAAAAGCCATTAGCAAAGGATAATACCAGACCAGTGGAGATCAAACTTCATACTCAACAAAGAGCAAGGAGGCGTGCTTTGTTTAATTACTCGGTAAGTATTAATTGATGTTTATTAATATAATAAGAAGTGACTAATTTCACCTTAGCAAGAATTTCAAAACATTTGGCCTACTATTCATTATTTGATAATAAATGTTATGTGACTACAAGATATATGTAAAAAAAAAAAAAAAAAAAAAAAAAAAATTATTCACAAAAGTATGGCCTTGGGGTACTGGAAACTGGGAAAGCATAGTAACAAAGGCCAGTATTTACCCTTCGGGATGGCCGAGTTGGTTGAGCAGGGAACTTTTCAAACTAACAAACGGGAATTAACGATAGATAAATTTGTAGCTGAACCAAAAAATCTGTCGCTATCCTATTTAGCGACGGATTAGCGACATATTATCAAAAAAATATTATTAGCCACAAACGATTTAGCGACGGACTAGCGACAAAGATCATAGCTAATTTTATTTATTTTGTAGTGAAATGGGAGATATAGGGTTCGAAACCCACTTGTATACCTCCTCGGTCGAGCTAGTCTGATGACGTTTGCCTAGACGATTTACCCTCCTATGTGGTTTATGGACTGTTAAAAGGAGTGGGGTTAATCTTATGCTCTCCCGAAGGATAGCGGTTATGGGTTTCCCCGTTGGTTGCTTTAGGAACCACGCGTGAAAAGTGTGGCCTTTAAGTTATTAACATACAAATGCCGCACTTCAAAAGTGTAAATGTATACTTTGCCTCATGGAAAGCATTATTTTATACGAAAAAGGTTACGCCTATTTAAGCCACCTCTGAAGCGCATTGCCTTAGATAAAAAAGTCATGACCTTTGATCAAAATTAACACTTTTTGATAGTCTTAACCAATCCACTTTTCGAGTGTGGTTAAAGACTTAATATGTTGTAGTGATTACTCAAGTCGTCCTGAATATTCTGTTAGTATTTCTTTTTTTCTTTTTTTTTAAAAAAAATCCCCTTATTCATTGCTCTAATTTTACTTACAAGAAAATGAAAACCTTGAATACTGTTATAGAATACTATTCTAACAAAAGAAACACAGGTGGCAACCAAGTTTTACTTCATAGAGCAACAGAAGAAAACAATAGAGAAGGTACAAAAGGTATGAATCTCTTTAAAAAGTAATAAGTTGACATTTCACATTCTCTTTATTATATATACCAGAATTATTTCTTATGCTTAACAAAACACAATTTTAATACGTGACAGATGATAGAGGAGGAAGAAGTTCGTATGCTAAGAAAGGAAATGATACCAAGAGCTCAATTGATGCCTTTTTTTGATAAGCCCTTCTCTCCCCAAAGGTATGATAGTTAAGTAAAAGACAAAAAGTTAGTTCTGTACTACATTATTTTCCTCTTTCAACTAATTAAGTAGAAAGTTGATCAAATTTATATGAATATATTTCTATTAGAAACAAATGAAACTATTCTAAAGACTTAACTTCTTATAAAATATAATCGTAAAAAACAAGCGTTTATTATATGAAGGATAGTGATTAGAGAGGTATGATTGAACAACAAACTGATTTATCAACAACAGTTCGAGAAGTTAAACCTTATGAGTTAAAGATTCTGAGTTTTTCTGAAAATATCAGTTACCTAACATTTCACACTAATTTTTGGAGGTTTCACACGGGTTCGACCCGTGGAAGCAATCACTAACGCTTGCATTAGGTTAGGCTATTTACGTCACACCCCTGAGGGTGCGACCTTTTTCCAGACCTGTGTGAATGCGGGATACTTTATTCACCGAGCTACCCTTTTTACACATATGTATGTCTATGTCAAATATGATGAGTTCAATTAAATCTAGCTAACTTATGTTCTTGTACCTCAGATCAACAAGGCCTTTGACAATTCCAAGAGAACCAAGTTTTATGTTGGACGGCAACTGTTCTAGCTGCATGAACTTCCCAATTTTCAGCACAATGAAGCAAGTCAAGTGACATAGAAGTCTAATGTAGATATATGCTCTGTACAACTAGTTTTTTTCTTTTTCTTGACCATTTCTTTTCATTTTTGAATAAAAAGAGTTTCTTTTGTGATATCTTCTTTTTTCTTTTTTTTTTTGTTGTTGTAATTTTGATAGGTTAATGTAGATTCCAGCTAGGTGGTTAGGATCTACTTGGGTGTGGTGTAAATCTTTCCCATTGTTGAATAAAGAAATATAATTCATGTTAACTTCTTATGTTATTTTTTCTATTTGATTTATGTGAAATTGTCGATCGGCCAGACGAGATCCTGAGGAATTCTGGAAGAGCGTGAGTAAGGCGAGCTTGGAATGACTCTAGGTTGTTTAACGTCAATTTTAGGACGAAGAAGATGCCTGAAGAGTTGTCACGACCCAATTTCCAATCTAGATTGTGATGGCGCCCAACACCGAGGTTAGGCAAGCCAAACTTAACCAACTAGTGGGTTCCATTTATGTTACCAAAACATTTCCAACATCTACTTAGATTGAATTTAAAACATTCAATAATAATGAATAGTTTAGGCAATTTGAAACTGAAGTGACCAAATGATGTCAAAATTAAGTGATTACATTCCAAACGAATAGTCTACTAATGTGTGTGCCAAGACCTGGTGTCACAAGTATATGGGCATCTAGTAGAATATACAAAAGAATATATCTATCCTACTGCTTGAAATAGAATAGACAGTCAAAAACAAAAGAGAGACTCCATCATGCTGTTGAACGGCATCGAAAAGGAGCAGCTCACCGTGCAATCTCGGCCAACTATCAAGAATGCGCACCAGATGGGTAGCCAGATGCACCTGCCTCAGACCCTGTACAATTAAGTACAGAAGCGTAGCATGAGTACATAAACAATATGTACCCAGTAAGTGTCTAGTCTAACCTCGAAGAAGTAGTGACGAAGGGTCGACTTGACACTCACTAGGGTCAATAATGTGATAATATGAAGTTCAATATTCCAATTCACAAAGTACATAGATAGAAACAAGTCCAAATAAGAAATAATACTGAAAATCCCCTCATCAATTAATAAATCTAAGCATTTCCTTCTTTTAAAACAAGTGGTCTTTCAAACAATAAATCATACGGATTATAAGAGGTTCCGATTCCACTATCACAAAATTTCCACCGAGGACGTTCGGCCCGATCCAACATAAAAGTAAATTGTGCACTGCCGAGGGTCGAACGGCCCGAACCATATATTTACAATTACCAACCTGCCGAGACGAACGGCCCTCTCCCATGAGAGTAGTGAAAATAATCACCCCGCTTGCGGAATATATTTGCGACGCGGTTAAGTATAAATACAACTTAAATGTTTCTTTAATTCTTTTCAAAATAATTATTTACTTGAAATCCTTGGAATCATAACATTCTCGACGAGGTTTCAATCAATGCCATTCAACAATTTATAATCATAACACAACACCCACAAAGCATAGTGTAAGCCTAGAACTATCCGGACATAACAGGAATAGTAGCCACGTATGGACTCTCGTCACTTCGTGCGTACGTAGCCCCCCACAATAAAATCACATATTAATTAAGTTTACCTATGGGGAGATTTCCTTCTTACAAGGTTAGAAAAGAGACTTACCTTGCTTCACGGTCTACTTTCCGGTCTAAGCTTATGCCCAAATCCTCAATTTGGCGCCAAACACTCAAAAACTATTCAAATGGCATAATAACTAATCAATATATGCTTAAAAGTTCATATCCCAACCATTAGAGTGATTCCCAAATCCAAATTACAAGATTCCTCAATTTCACACCCCGGGCCCACGTGTCCTGATTCCGAAATTTTTTGAAGAAAGTTATTACCCATAACCTAAGGATCAAGAATATATGATTTTTACTCCATTCCATAACAAATTTCGTGGTTAAATCTTGTTTTTATCAAAACCCTAGGTTTTACTCTAATCCCATAATTTTTACTAATTTACATGTGTTAATCTACCCAAAACCCAAGTATTAAACTCACATTAAGTAGAAATAACTTGCCTCACAATGCTAGGTTAAAATCCCCTCTTTGGAAGCTCCCAAATCGCCCAAGTGTAAGAGTGAAATAAAATAAATGGCCTAAGTCCTGTTTTTTAAAAGTTGTGTCCAGGTCTCTGATGTCGCATTTGCGACATCAGGTTTGCAAATGCGAAGGCCGTAATTGCGAAAAAACCATCACAGTTGCAAACCTGGTTGACCCTTGCAATGATCGCAAATGCGAACAACATGTCGCAAATGCGACCACTGCCCCAACCCAGGCTTCATCGCAAATGGGAAGCCTTCCTCGCAAATGCGAGGATCGCAAATGCGAACATTTCCTTGCATTTGCGAGACCTGCAACTCTGCCAAGAAACACCAGAAAATTGTAACCCGCGTCTGAAACTCACCCGAGCCCTCGGGGCTCCACTCTGAATACTCACACAAGTCCAACAACATCGTACAAACTTGCTCGAGCGATCAAATCGCCTAAATAACATCTAAAACTACGGATTTAACACCAAAACGCATGAAATCCTTAAGAACATTAAAAATTCCTATTTTTACAACCGGACGTCCGAATCACGTCAGATCAGTCCCGTTTCTCACCAGATTTCACAAACATGGCTTAAATATTATATTGGTCCTGTACCGGCCTCTGGAACCAACATACGGGCCTGATACCAACATGATCAAACATTATTCAATTTCTTTAAATCCTTAGATTTTCAGCTTAACAATTTTTAACTAAAAATTCATTACTCGAGTTAAGGACCTCGGAATTCGATTCTGGGCATACGCCCAAGTCCCATATTTTACTACGGATCCTCCGGGACCGTCAAAACACGAGTCCGGGTCTGTTTACTAGAAATGTTGACCGAAGTCAAACTTGGCCTTTTTAATCCAACCTTAAGGAACCAAGTGTTCCGATTTCAACCCAAACTCTTCCAAATCCCGAACCAACCATCCCCGCAAGTCATAAATCAGTTAAAGCAAGTACCGGAAGTTTTAATTAGGGGAACGGGGTTCTAGAAAGCAAAACGATCAATCGGGTCATTACATTCTCCACCTCTTAAACCAACGTTTGTCCTCGAACGCACATAGAAAAGTACCTGAGCTAGGGAAAAGATGGGGATATCTGCTCCGCATGTCCTCCTCGAACTCCCAGGTCGCCTCCTCGACTGGTTAGCCCCTCCACTGGACCTTTACCGCGGAAATCCTCTTGGATCTCAACTGGCGATCCTACCTATCAATAATGGCAACTAGCTCCTCCTCATAACCCAAACTCTCATCTAGCTAGATAGTGCTGAAGTCTAACACATGGGACAAGTCGGCGTGATACTTCCGAAGCATAGATACGTGAAAAACTAGATCAACTCCTGATAGGCTGGGAGGTAAGGCAGGCTCATAAGCAACCTCCCCAACTCGCCTCAACACCTCAAATGGGCCAATAAACCTTGGGCTCAACTTTCCCTTCTTCCCGAATCTCATAATACCCTTCATCGATGAAACTTTCAAGAGGACCTTCTCACCGACCATGAATGATACATCACGCGCCTTCTGATCCGCGTAACTTTTCTATCTGGACTGTACTGTGCGAAGTCTTTCCTGAATCAACTTTACCTTCTCTAAGGCATCTTTCACCAAATTTGTACCATATAACTTAGCCTCACCGGGCTCAAACCACCCGATAGGAGAACGACATCGCCGACCATATAAAGCCTCAAATGTGGCCATCTCGATGTTGTACTGATAACTATTGTTGTAAGCAAACTCGGCCAAAGGCAAGAACTGGTCCCACTGTCCTCCAAAGTCAATCACACATGCCCTAAGCATGTCCTCCAAAATCTGAACTATCCGCTCCGACTATCCGTCGGTCTGAGGATGGAATATTGTGCTGAGCTCCACACGGGTCCCCAACTCACTCTGAACAGCTCTCCAGAAATGGGAAGTGAACTGAGGACCTCTATCTGATATGATGGAAACAGGCACACCGTGCAATCGAACTATCTCCCGAATGTAGATCTGAGCCAACCTCTCTGAAGTATAAGTAGTCACTATTGGAATGAAGTGTGCCGACTTGGTCAATCTGTCGACAATAACCCAAACTGCATCAAACTTCCGCAACGTCCGCGGTAACCCAACTACGAAGTCCATAGTGATGCACTCCCATTTCCACTCAGGTACGGGCATCTGCTGAAGATTGCCACCTGGCCTCTGGTGCTCATACTTAACCTGCTGGCAATTCAAACACCTAGCCACATACTCAACTATGTCTTTCTTCATCCGCCGCCACCAATAATGTTGCCTCAAGTCACGATACATCTTCGTGGCACCTGGATGAATAGAATATCGCGAACTGTGTGCCTCCTCCACAATCCTCTCTCTCAAGACATCGACATTAGGAACACATAGGCGACCCTGGAGTCGCAGAACACCATCCTCGCCAATAGAAACCTCCTTGGCACTACCCTATTGCACCGTCTCTCTAAGAACTGCCAAATGCGGATCATCGAACTACTGAGCCTTGATCTACCCCAATAATGAAGACTGAGCAACAACACACGCAAGGACTTGGTCGGGCTCTGAAATGTCCAACCTCACAAGTCTGTTAGCCAAGGACTGAATGTCCAAAGCTAATGGCCTCTCCTCCGCTGAAATGAATGCCAAGCTACCCATACTCTCTGCCTTCCTACTCAAGGCATTCACGACCACATTTGCCTTGCCTGGATGATAAAGAATGGTGATGTCATAATCCTTTAGTAACTCCAGCCATCTACCCTGCCTCGAATTGAGATCCCTCTGCTTAAACAAATGTTGTAAGCTGCGATGATCAGTATAAACCTCACACGACACCCCATACAGATAATGCCTCCATATCTTAAGAGCATGAACAATCGCTGCTAACTCTAGGTCGTACACAGGGTAATTCTTCTCATGAATCTTCAACTGACGTGAAGCATATGCAATAACTCTTCCCCCCTGCATCAATACACATCCCAAGCCAACGCGGGAAGCGTCGTAATATATTGTATACATCCCCGAACTGGAAGGAAACACTAGAACCGGTGTCGTATCAAAGTTGTCTTGAGCTTCTGAAAGCTCGCCTCACAATCATCGGACCAATGGAAAGGAGCACCCTTCTGGGTCAATCTAGTCAAAGGTGATGCAACAGATGAAAAGCCCTGTACAAATCGGCGATAATAACCTGCTAAACCCAGGAAGCTCCTGATCTCAGTCATTGAGGTAGGGCGTGGCTAACTCTGAACTGCCTCAATCTTCTTGGATCCACCTTAACACCCTCTCCTGATAGAATATGCCCCGAGAATGCTACTAACTCTAGCCAAAACTCACACTTGGAGAACTTAGCATATAGCTTCTGCTCTCTCAAGGTCTGAAGCACTACCATCAAATGCTGCTCGTGCTCCTCCAGGCTACGTGAGTATATCAAGATGTCGTCATTGAAGACAATAACAAAGGAATCAATATAAGGCCTGAACACCCGGTTCATCAAGTCCATAAACGCCGCTGGGGCATTACTCAAGCCAAAGGACATCACCAGAAACTCATAATGGACATATCTCGTACGGAAAGCAGTCTTCGGAACATCTGAGTCCCAAATCTTCAACTGATGATACCCTGATCTCAAGTCAATCTTAGAGAACACCCTAGCACCCTACAACTGGTCGAACAGATCATCAATGCGCGGCAACGGGTACTTGTTCTTGATGGTAGCCTTGTTCAACTAGCGGTAATCAATGCACATACACATGGTCCCATCCTTCTTCTACACAAATAACACCGATGCACCACAAGGTGACACACTCGGTCTAACAAACCCCTTTGCTAACAACTCCTCAAGCTGCTCCTTTAACTCTTTCAACTCTTTCGGAGCCATACAGTATGGTGGGATAGGTATAGGCTGGGTGCCTGGAGCCAAATCAACGCAGAAATCAATGTCACGATCTGGTGGCATGCTTGGAAGGTTAGAAGGAAACACATCGGCGAACTCCCGAACTACTGGTACTGAATCAATCGTCGAAGTATCTACAGTGGTGTCCCAAACATATGCTAGATACACCAAATAACCCTTCTCGACCAGATGTCGAGCCTTCAAGAAAGAGATGACCCGACTAGATGAACTAACGGAGGAACCCTTCCACTCCAATCTCGGGAACTCTGGCATCGCTAAAGTAACAGTCTTGGCATGACAGTCAAGGATGGCGTGATATGGAGATAACCAATCCATGCCCAAGATGACCTCAAAGTCGATCATGTCAAGTAACAGGAGATCCGCTCTAGTATCGTAACCACAGAAGGTAACCACACAGGACCGGTAGATCCGATCCACAACCACAGAATCGCCCACAGGAGTGGACACATAGACAGGAGTACCCAAGGACTCACAAGGAATATCCAAGAAATGAGCAAACAGAGATGACACATATGAATATGTAGACCTGGATCAAACAATACCGAACCATCCATACCGCAAACAGAAATAGTACATGTGATCACGGCATCTGAGGCCACTGCATCTAGTCTGGCCGAAAAAGCATAGAATCTGGCTGGAGCGCTGGCTGGCTGGCCTCTGCCGGGCTGAGCAATAGTTGACTGACCTCCCCCTGTTTGGCTTCCACCTCTAGGACGGCCCCTGCCAGCCTGTCCTCCACCTCTGGGCGGTCGGATGGCTGGTGCTGTAATCATAGGCTGATAACCCTGTTGTACTGCCTTGCCCCAAAGTCTTGGACAAAATCTCTTCATGTGACCTGGATCCCCACACTCATAACAACCCTGCGGTGCCATAGACTGTTGTCCTGAATCCTGAGCCTACTGGCCTGTACACCCTCTAGAATAACGCTGAACGGCTGCTGGACGATATGAACTCTGTGGCATAGCACTGAAGTAAGCATCGGATGACCAGAATACCCACCGGAGGAACCCTGAATAGCTGGTGAGCGGTAAGAACTCTCCGGCATCACACTAAAATAAGGCCTCACTGGAGCACCTCGAGGAGGTGGTGGTGGTGCTGAATATGGGGGCCTGCTGGGCTGACCCCTCCCAAAGTGACCTTTTCCCCTAGCTGGGGTACCTCTAAACTCTCAGAGAATCAGGTCCTCTTATCCTGTTGCAACTGCTCTCTACCCCTCTGCTGGTAACCCTCAATCCTCCGAGCAATCTCCACCACTAGCTGATACTCAGTCCCCATCTCAACCTCTCGGGCCATGCTAGCTCGAATATCGGGGTGTAACCCCGCAACAAATCTCCGCACTCTCTCTGCGGCCGTAGGGAGTATCATGAGTTCTTGGAGAGACAACTCAGGGAATCTCGCCTCATAGTCGGTCGAAGACATCTGACCCTGCTCGAGCTGCTCGAACTGGCACCGTTACTCTTCCCTCTGAGAGGGTGGATATACCTGCCTAGGAAAAGCTGTGTGAACTGACCCCGAGTAATGGGAGGAGAACCCACTGGCCTGCCCAGAACATAAGATTGCCACCATCTACGAACCCTGCCCTCCAGCTGGAATGTAGCGAAGTCAACCCCATGAGACTCTAATATCTCATGTTGTGCAGTCTGTCCTTACACCTATCAATGAAATCATAAGCATCCACATGACACTTACCTCCGAAGATGGGAGGGTGTAGCCTAGTCCATCTGTCCAGTAACTTTTGTGGATCGCCGTTCGCAGCCGGTCTGGGCTCGGGTACCACTGCAGTAACTGGTTGAGCCCCATCCGCTGGTAGTGCACCTGGAGTCTGATACACTACCGCTGCATAACCGGGAGCCTGGGCGGTAGGGGTCTGTGCTCCCCTCCCACCTGAGATGTGGCTGGGCCCGCTGGAAATAAACCAACCTGAGTCATGGTGTCCATGAACCGCAACATTCGGCCCATGACCTCTTGGAAACCCGATGCTGTCATGAAGTCCTCCGGGGTAGGCTCAACTGCGGGCACCTCGCCCTACTCCTCTATGATAGGATCCCCCGCAGGATCTGCTGGTGGTGCAACTGGGGTAGCTTTGGGACGCCGTCGTCCCCTGCCTCGGGCCGGTGCCCTCCTGCGGCCTCTGCCACGGCCTCTAGCAACGGGGGGAGCAGCTCCTCCCGGGTCTAGAACATCTGTCATGCGCGTCCTCACCATCTGTGAGAGAATAGGAGAAGGGAATTTAGTATACCATCAACTGCATGATAGGAGATGAATAAAGAGTAGTTTTTCTAACACCCTATAACCTCTCGAAGATAGATACAGACGTCTCCGTACCAATCCGCAAGACTCTATTAGGTTTGCCCATGACTTGTGAGACCTACGTGAACCTAGTGCTTTGATACCATGTTGTTACGATCCAATTTCCAATCTAGGTCGCGATGGCGCCCAACACCGAGGTTAGGCAAGCCAAAACCAACTAATGGGTTCCATTTATGTTACCAAAACATTTCCAACATCTACTTAGATTGAATTTAAAACATTCAATAATAATGAATAGTTTAGGCAATTTGAAACAGAAGTGACCAAATGATGTCAAAATTAAGTGATTACTTTCCAAAAGAATAGTCTACTAATGTGTGTTCCAAGACCTGGTGTCACAAGTATATGGGCATCTAGTAGAATATACAAAAAATATACATCTATCCTATTGCCTGAAATAGAATAGACAGTCAAAAACAAAAGATCATGCTGCTGAACGGCATCGGAAAGGAGTAGCTTACCATGGAATCTCGGCCAACTATCAAGAATGCACACCAGACGGGTTGCCAGATGCACCTACCTCAGACCCTGCACAATTAAGTACAGAAGCGTAGCATGAGTACATAACCAATATGTACCGAGTAAGTATCTAGTCTAACCTCGAAGAAGTAGTGACGAGGGATCGACTTGACACTCACTAGGGTCAATAATGTGATAATATGAAATTCAATATTCCAATTCACAAAGTACATAGATAGAAACAAGTGTAAATAAGAAATAATACTGAAAATCCCCTCATCAATTAATAAATCTAAGCTTTTCCTTCTTTCAAACAAGTGGTCTTTAAAACAATAAATCATACGGATTATAAGAGGTTCCGGTTCCATTAGCACGAAATTTCCTCCGAGGACGTTCGGCCCGATCCAACATAAAAGAAAATTATGCACTGTCGAGGGTGAAAGGCCCGAACCATATATTTACAATTACCAAACTGTCAAGGCGAATGGCCCGCTCCCATGAGAGTAGTGGAAATAATCACCCCGCTCGCGGAATACATTTGCGACGCGGTTAAGTATAAATACAACTTAAATGTTTCTTTAATTCTTTTCAAAATAACATTCTCAACGAGGTTTCAATCAATGTCATTCTACAATTTATAATCATATAACAACACCCACAAAGCATGTGTAAGCCTAGAACTACCCAGACATAAAAGGAATAGTAGCCACGTACGGACTCTCGTAACTCTGTGCGTACGTAGCCCCTCACATTCAAATCACATCTTAATTAAGTTTACCTATGGGGAGATTTCCCTCTTACAAGGTTATAAAAGAGACTTACCTTGCTTCACGGTCTACTTTCCAGTCTAAGCTTGTGGCCAAATCCTCAATTTGGCGCCAAACACACCAAAACTATTCAAATGGCATAAAAACTAATCGATATAGGCTTAAAAGTTCATATCCCAACCATTAGAGTGATTCCCAAATCCAAATTACAAGATTCCTCAATTTCACCGCCAGGCCCACGTGCCCTGATTCCGGATATTTTTGAAGAAAGTTATTACCCATAACCTAAGGACCAAGAATATATGATTTTCACTCCATTCCATAACAAATTTTCGTGGTTAAATCTTGTTTTTATCAAAACCCTAGGTTTTACTCTAATCCCATAATTTTTACTAATTTTCATGTGTTAATATACCCAAAACCCAAGTATTAAACTCACATTAAGTAGAAATAACTTACCTCACAATGCTAGGTTGAAATCCCCTCTTTGGAAGCTCCCAAATCGCCCAAGTATAGAAGTGAAATGAAATAAATGGCCTAAGTCCCGTTTTTAAAAGTTATGTCCAGGTCTCTGATGTCGCATTTTCGACATCAGGTTCGCAAATGCGAAGGTCGCAATTGCGACAAAACCATCGCATTTGTGAACCTGGTCGACCCTTGCAATGATCGCAAATGCGAAGGTAGGGTCGTAAATGCGGACCCTATTGGGTTCGCAAATGCGAACAAAATGTCGCAAATGCGACCACTGCCCAACCCAGGCTTCATCGCAAATGCGAAGCCTTCCTCGCAAATGCGAGGATCGCAAATGCAAACATTTCCTTGCATTTGCGAGACCTGCAACTCTGCCCAGAAACACCAAAAATTTGGGGTGGTTTTGACTCCCAACCCACGTCCGAAACTCACCCGAGCCCTCGGGGCTTCACTCCGAATACTCACACAAGTCCAACAACATCGTACAAACTTGCTTGAGCAATCAAATCGCCTAAATAACATCTAAAACTACGGATTTAACACCAAAACGCATGAAATCCTTAAGAACATTTAAAATTCCTATTTTTACAACCAGACGTTCGAATCACGTCAGATTAGTCCCGTTTCTCACCAAATTTCACATACATGACTTAAATGTTATATTGGACCTGTACCGGGCTCCGGAACCAACATACAGGCCCGATACCAACATGATCAAACATTATTCAATTTCTTTAAATCCTTAGATTTTTAGCTTAACAATTTTTAACAAAAAATTTATTACTCGGGCTAAGGACCTCGGAATTCGATTCCGGGCATATGCCGAAGTACCATATTTTACTACGGACCCTCCGGGACCGTCAAAACATGATTCGGGTCCGTTTACTAGAAATATTGACCGAAGTCAAACTTGGCCTTTTTAAGCCAACCTTAAGGAACCAAGTGTTCCAATTTCAACCCAAACTCTTCCAAATCCCGAACCAACCATCCCCGCAAGTCATAAATCAGTTAAAGCATGTACGGGAAGTCTTATTTAGAGGAACGGGATTCTAGAAAGCAAAACGACCAGTCAGGTCATTACAAGAGTGGAGGTGGAGTACGATGATTCTATTGTACAAGAACAAGGGGGATATCTAAAACTGCAACAACTATAGGGGTATCAAGTTATTAAGCTATACATGAAAGTTTGGGAGAGGGTGATAAAAGGGAGGATGTGGAGGAGTGTGTTCATTTCCGAGAACTAGTTTAGTTTCATGCAAGGACGGTCGACTACTGAAGCCATTCACCCTCTGAGGAGATTAGTGGAGTAGTATAGGGCGATGAAGAAGCACTTGCATATGGTGTTCATTGATCTAGAGAAAGCTTATGACAAAATCCCAAGAGAGGTTCTATGGAGATGTTTGGAGGCTAAAGGAGTGCTTGTAGCGTATATTGGAGTGATCCAGGACAAATATGATGGAGCTAAGACACGAGTAAGGACGGCAGGAGGAGACTCTGAATACTTCCCGGTTGAGATGGGCTTGCATCAGGGATCAGCACTTAGCCCGTTTTTGTTTTCCTTGGCAATGGACGCATTGATGCGACACATTCAAGGAGAGGTGCCTTGGTACATGTTATTTGCAGATGACATAGTCCTGATTAATGAGACGCGAGGTGGTGTTAACGAGAGGCTGGAGGTGTGGAAATATAGCCTTGAGTCTAAAGGTTTCAAGTTGATCAGGACCAAAACAGAATACTTGGAGTTCAAGTTCAGCGGTGCTACCCAGGAAGCGGACGGGGATGTGAGGCTTGATACACAAGTCATTCCCAGGAGAGAGAGTTTCAAGTACTTTGAGTCATTAATTCACAATGATGGGGAGATTGATTAGGATATCACACATCATATTGGAGCAGGGTGGATGAAGTGGAGGCTCTCTTCCGGTTTCTTGTGCGATAAGAATATGCCATTGAGACTTGAAGGTAAGTTCTACAAAGTAGTGGTTAGACCGATTATGTTGTATGGGGCAGAGTGGTGGCCAGCCAAGAACTCCCATGTCTAGCAGATGAAAGTAGCTGAAATAAGAATGTTGAGGTAGATGTGTGGGCATATACTACGTTAGATAAAATTAGGAATGAAGTTATTCCGGACAAGGTGAGAGTGGTTCCTGTGGAGGAAATGATGCGAGAGGCGAGGCTAAGATGGTTCGAGCATGTTAAAAGGAGAAGCACAGATGCCCCATTCAGGAGGTGTGAAAGGTTGGCTTGGGGGGTAAGAGCAAGAGTAGAGGTAGGCCAAAGAGCTCTTGGGGAGAGGTGATCAGGTGGGACATGGCACAACTCGAGCTAACCGAGGACATGACCCTTAATAGTAAGGTGTAGAGGTTGAGAATTAGGGCAGGAGGTTAGTAGGTAGTCGAGCGTTTCCCTTTGTCTTCCTTAGTTCAATAGTATTAGTGTTAGTATGGTATCCCTTTTATCCTTAGCTTGATATAACCACATATCTTGTATTGTTATTACTTGCCATCAGTACTCCCTTAGTTTGCTATCGCCACATATCTTGTACCATTATTACTTGCTATCAGTACTTTTTTCATATTCTCTTTATCTTGGATTTAGTTTTTTAAATATCTTGTATTGCTATTACTTGCTATCAGTGCTTCTTCCATCTTTTCTTTAGCCGAGGGTCTATCGAAAGGTGTAAGGCTACGTACACCCTACCCTCCCTAGACCTCACTTGTGGTATTACACTGGCCTATTGTTGTTGCTTTATGTGTAATTGTGTACTAGTTAATCCATAATTTTTCTTGACAAAATTATATCTCCGTTGAAAAAAAAATGACATTAATATTTATTTATGTTGTCATTTTAACTAGTGAAGTAGTTTTTTCCTACGTAAAAAGTAAATCTCCGCCTAAATAAATACAAGTCAGTTAATTAGTTCAATAGCAACAAAAGGGATTGGTTTAGAAGCTGCAAACCTACGACTAGGGCTGTACATATGAAGCCGACAAACAGCACCAACCCACTAATTCGAGTTAAATTGAAAACAAAAATCTAATTAAGGTTTGGTTTGTTTTGTTGTTGGAAGAAAAAATTCGACCATAATTGGTTTGGTTTGGTTTGGTTTTAACTAAAAAAGTCAAATGGAAACCAAACCAACCCGACATTATATGTATAAAAGTTTTAAACATATTTAACACATAAAAATATTTATTGTAGTGTAGTTTATAAATATTTCTTAAATTTTTTCATAGTTTTATCTTTTAGCGTATTATTTCAAGCTTGGACTTATAATTTTTGGATGCTCCAATAAGTTTTGTAGTCCATAAATGGTAGTAACTCAAATAAATACTAAACCAAAATCAAATCAATACGAATGCTAATAAAAGACATTCAATTCAATAGTACTATGAATGAAAATAGTATTGGATATCTATTTTTTAGTTTTCTCATGGTTTAGATAAAATGCATAACTTATTTTTCTTTTAGTGTTTAGACATGTAAATAATAGTACTTATTAGTCGTACTTATTTTAGCAACTTAGTAATTTTAAATTATATTATGGCTTATTAATAATATTTATTTTATGCGATTTTGTTATCTTTGTTGTTGAATATTTTAGTACAATGCCATGACTCATCTCAATTTAGGTTATTTTATTAATAAATACTTTATATAATTTTATCTTACTAGGATTAAAGATATATTTGGGGCACAAATTCAATGTTTTGTACTATGAAGACTTTATTAAAAAAAACTGAAAAAAACCGAGAAAAATCAAGATGAAAAAACCCGAATTTTATTGTTTTGGTTTGTTCTTTAGATTTAATAACCCGACACTATTGGTTTGATTTGGTAATTGAAAAATTCGAACCAACCCGACCTATGACACCCCTGCCTACGACAAGGTGCAAACTTGTTCAATTTTTTTTGTTGGCTTCAATACTTTGTACAAGAAGAATAACTTTTATTTTCTTTTGAAAATGTTTTAACTATAAAAAGAGTGAACTATATAATATCAGGCTGTGTATATTTTGTGTGGCAGGCTATGTATATTTTGTGTGGCTGAAAGGAATGCAAGACTAGCTGTCACACCTCTTTTTTTAAACCTCACTAACCCTCTTAAAAATATAAAAAGATTTTGTAAAGCTCAAAAGGGTTTTCAATTATGGAAGTGACAAAATATTGTGTTTTTAAAAGATCTTTCAGAGTCGCCACCTGACATTTGATTTTGGTGTTTCATGTCACCGTTTTTAGAAATAATTTTTTCTTTTAAAACACTTTGGACTCCAAAACTAAGTCTGCACCAAAGAATCAGGATAAGGGGGTTCATTTGACTCGGGGAGAAGGTGTTAGGCATTCTCCGAGTCCCGTAACTAGTACGGTTGCGTACCCAATCAAGTTGGGTTTTAAAATGTTCAAATTGAGGTAAAATAAACACATAAAAGGAAAATAAACACAAAAGAGGCTCGAGGCCGTCTCCACCTAATAAATAAAAGAAAACAAAAATAGGATAAATCTAACTATCATATACTACGCCTCCAATGATGATGCCACAGTCTTCTTTTACATTCACTTCAAGGCATTCCCCTGATAAAATATTTACAGAGTTTATGGGGGCATTCCCCTGAATACGAACTAAAGGGACAGCCTCTTACCTTAGATAAAAGAGAAAAAGAAAACCTAAAGTTTGCCTACCCGAGTGTGGTCGGCCTAAACAATCTCCTAGCGATTAAGCAATAACATAAACCAATAATAGAAAACTAAATGAGATAAAATAAAAGAAAATTCTAAACCATGCTTATTTTTATCGATTAATTTCACTTGTTCGACTGAGCCCAATCCTAAAGCATATAAGCAAATTCAACCTCTAATGCGCTTGTCTTTCCTACCTCCCATGGCCCAAGTCATTAATCCAAATAAATCCAGCAAAACCAAAAAATATAGGCAAACATACTGTGAAACAGCAAATTAAGAAAGGGTAAGAAAGATTTGTGCATTTGAAATATGGTAAGAGCCAATAACGTCCTGATAACCCCATTCTATGCCTTTCAGTCGTTCAACTATTGGAGGAAAACGACACTCAGGTTGCACTAGAGTAAACAATTCACTTTCATAAAAAACTTTTGACTCATTTGAACATGCCACCTTCCTCCTATCAAAGGATCTAATCAAACATTATTAAGGCAATCGACAAGTATAGACAACCTAAATGGATTAAAATCACTTTATCAGAGAGACCATGGACCAAAAGTCATATATTAACTGGATGCAATTAAGCATAAACAGTATGCATATCCGCATCAGATTGTCATGAACTAGCGAAAAAGGAAGACATGATGAAATATACAAGGCCAAAATCACTTGAAACCTTCAAACTCACCACTGCCTTTCCATAGAGGAAAACTGATTTTAACAACAAGTGAATCATGCTTCAAGGAGATAATCCCATCAAATAAAACTAACAGTAGACCAAAAACATCATAGGGAGGTCAAGAAAATCATTCCAAGCTAAAGTTTAATGAAAGCAAATCAAAGTGGTCATGAGAAGGCAAGTAAACGTATTGCGGTTGTGCTATTCATTCCGCAATCCCGCGACAGTCCAATTTTAGCTATAACTTATCCAAACATATCCAAACTCAATTAAACATTTTTAAACTGATAGGACACTCTACAATGAAAAAACATCAGAGAATATTTCAAAACTTGTCTCATGTTCGAAATGAAAGAAAGCTGGTCAAGGTTATAACATTGAAACCTATGAATTAATCATCTTAAACTTTTAACCAAGTGTTTAACCAATTGCCAATAGAGGAAACAAAGTACAAGTTTTGTGTATTTTCATCAGAGAGGCAGAGAATCAGATTCACCTGAGCATCAATAGGCAAACAAATAATTTCAAATCTCATGATAAACTCTTAGTTAAATTCACCACTAATTGCCAACTCACACAAGGAGTAAAACAATAACTAGCGAAGACATGTGAATCAAAGTTGTAGGAAAACTGAATCAGAGACAGATATGATTTAAGCGACGATTTCTCTACTCAAACAGTAAGAACAGAACACCAATACTCCCATCAAATGCAGAACCAACTCTAGAACAGATATTCAAGCACAAATTTGTTAAGCACTGACTTTTAAGATCCTATGAAGTCACATCGACTATAGATACCGAACCCAACGTCCCCGACTCTTACCATATTCCAATTGACACAAAAATAGAAAATGGAAGGGATTCCGAAATGAACCTGAATTATAGCTTTGATTAACTTGCTTGAAAGAAAAGAAGACAACTACTGGAATCTGAGCTTCGACGGGAACAACAACCGGAACTAGACCACAGCTGGCAAGCAATCGACGACTCAGAGCGACCTCCATTCAATTGCAAAAGTCAAATGATCTCCATAGTTAAAAATCAAAGTCGAAGCTAGAAAAAGGGAATAGAAACATTTTTGTATATTTTTCTTTTTCTGGAAAACTCAAAATCAAAGAAGAAAAACCAAAAATCTTGTTCTCTTTTTCTAATTTTATAAACGGACAGATGACTTCAATTCAAAAATCAGAGAAAAAGGAAAGCTATCTCTTAACCCTAGAACTTCTGCCTCTGGATTTTTCTCTCGACCCCCCCTCCCCCCTTTCTTCTTCGAAAATTTCTCCATATATCAGGCAAAGACCTGACGAATGAAGGGCCGGGATCAATTGAAATCGATCCCACGCTCCCCATTCATTCAGCATATGCCTTCTAGAGGCTTCAAACACGTTAGAAGAGAGGTGAGAATGAGAGAATATTCGGGTTCGTTACTTGTCAGGCCATGTGGAGGAAAGAGAAGAGGAGTAGGGGACCATGAAGGGAATTTTCCGGTGGGTCTGGGGTGTTGTAGCGGCGGCCAGAGGTGGGAGATGGGGGGCGCCATTTGGTTAGGGGTGTTTAGGTTTAGGGTTAGAGAAATATTTGGTTTTTATATGTGGGAGGGGGTGAAATATGACCATTGGATTAGAATTAATGGGTGGCTAGGATTAAATGGGACTGTTGGGGCGGGTCATGGGTCGATCCGGGTCAGTGGGTTTTGGGTTAAGGGTTGGGAAGATTGGGCTTGCCAAAAATTTGGGCCTGTGATGGTTCAAATTTGGGCTTCTCTCTTGGATCCAAGATTTAAGCAAATAGTTTAAGAAAGGAAAATTTTCGTATATATACCATATATGAAACTATATTATCAAATATGTTCATAGTTTGCATATTACCATTCATGCTAATAGTATTTCTACATAATATATACAATGCATTAAATAAGGAATCACTATAGCTTTATGATTCCTTATTTAGGCACGGTAAAAAAGGGGAATTAAATATTCTTCCAGATCTTCCAACGCAAATCACGCACATTAATCTTCTTCGTCAGTTTCGTTTCAAATTTAGCGTCTCTGCTTTTTCGATACACTGTGTTTCAAACCTTTTTTCTGATTTCACAAATAAAAAACGACTAAATCTTCTACAATTTTTCTACATCAAACACAATTATGTCCAAATTTCAGTAATACAAAGCAAAGGAAAAGAGAGTAACAATTCCACCATTGACAGCCATTAAAAAGCTTTGAAGCTTTGAATTGAAATTTGGATTTTCAAAAATCATTATTTGTTTGGATTGGGTGTTGTTGCAAATTGGGAATATGGTTTGGAGTTTATATCTCAATTTTGAGGGGTTTTGGTGAAGATTAGACTTGGTTTTGGCTGAATTTCGGATTGAAACTCGAAGAAGAAGAAGAAGAAGACATGACATACATTATATTGCAGAAATTGTAGAAAAATTGTAGATAAATTATAAAAAAATTGTAGACTGTTGTTTATTTATTTTTCTTTTATTCATTACCTATTGTATGAAAGTTGAACAATATTGTATAAAAATTATATTTAAGTGGATGATTTAGTACTGTTTTGGACAAAAATATGTATCAAAAATGTGAAACATACATTTCAGGGGAAGCATGTCGAGTCCAAATATGTAGCCAGTTTGCAGATATTTTGTAGATAAATTGTAGATTATTTATATTCTAATTGTAGATGCTTTATTTTCTGTTTTCACAAATAAAAAACGACTAGAACTTCTACAAATCTTCTGAAAAAATGCAATTATGTCAAAAATCCCAATTATGCTACAATTGAATGGGGATTGGGATACTAAAATTCAATGTACCCAGTTTGTAGATAAATTGTAGATTATTTGTATTCTGATTGTAGATGCTTTGTTTTCTGTTTTCACAAATAAAAAATGACCAAAACTTCTACAAATCTTCTGCAAGAAACGCAATTATGTTGAAAATCCCAATTATGCTACAATTGAATGGGAATTGGGATATTAAAATTCAATGTACCCAGTTTGTAGATATTTTGTAGATAATTTGTAGAAATATTGAAATTATGTATTTTCATATCAATTTTTCAAATGATATGTAGTTTTGTTGTAGATTAAATGTAGAAAACAAGCCATTGTGAGTCTTATTTGACTCATTTCTCTCATTCAACCTATTCTACAAATTCACGCCTCTTTAAATACAATACAACCATATTTCTTGAATTTAAAGGTATAGCAATATATATAACTTTAAAAACATCTTCTCCTCTGCACAAGTTAGCTCCAAAACAGACGAAGTGGAATAACAAGCTCCCATCAAAACTTTTAACACAAAAACACAAAGCTAAAAAATAAATAAACAACAGTCTACAATTTTTCTATAATTTATCTACAATTTCTGCAATATAATGTATGTCATGTCTTCTTCTTCTTCTTCGAGTTGCAATTGCTTTAAATTAAAATTTGTGTTTCCGAGGCCTTGAAAACCTCATTTAGAGTCACCTCGATTTGCATGCACAGTCCGGGCGCATAGCCAGAAAGCTTAAATATGAAATTCTGTGAAAAATACTAAGTTTTGATGTTAAAATGAATTAATTTGACCTTGGTCAACGTTTTGGGTAAACGGACACGGACCCGTGATTTGACGGCCCTGGAAGGTCCGTAGGAAAATATGGGACTTGGGCGTATACCCGAAATCGAATTCCGAGGTCCCAAACCCGAGAAAATGAATTTTTTAGTAAAATTATTTCCTGAAATTGTTTAAGGAAATTTGAAGTGAAAATTGATTAGAACGTGTTGGTATTGGGCCCGTATTTTGGTTCCGGTGCCCGGTACAGGTCTTATATATGGTTTAAGTCATTCCTCTGAAATTTGGTTGAAAACGGACGTCGTTTGACGTGATTCAGACCGAAATTGGAAAATTTGATGTTTTATGAAGTTTGAAAGAATTCATGGATTTTGAGGTTTAATTCGATGTTTATGATGTTATTTTGGCGATTTGATCGCACGAATAAGTCCGTAGAATATTTTTGAGGTTGTGTGTATACTTGGGTCGGAGTTCCGAGGGCTCGGGTGAGGTTCGAGTAGGTTCCGGGATGCCTTAGGCTTAGAAAATCAGATGTTGCAGGTTCAGGAGTGCAGGTCTCTGAACCCTCTAATGCGGTCCACGAGAAATCTCGTGCGACCGCAGAGGGGCCAGCGCGGCCGCGGTCGCCTTTGTGCGGGGCGCGGTGGAGGCTGTGCGGCTGCAGTCGGCTTTGTGCGGTCCGCACAGGGTGCTGAACTGCAGGTCTTCAGGTAAGCCTGTGCGATCGCGGTCCATTTAATGCGGTCCGCACAGGGGGTCTCAGAGGGGTATAAATAAACGGGATTTTCATTCATTTTTCATTTTTCAAAACCCTAAAAACATAAGAGGCGATTTTTCAAACAACCCTTCTTCTCCAAAACGTTGGTAAGTGATTTCTAACTTATTTTCTTCACTCCTTAACATCTTTTAACATGATTTCAACTTACAAGCAAAGATTTTCATGGGGGAATTTGGGTGTTTTGGGTAGAACCTAACAAATTATATATTTGAGTTCGTGAGGGAATGGGTAAACGGGTTTTGGTTCGAACCTCGGGTTTTGACCACGTGGGCCCGGGGGCGATTTTTGACTTTTTGGGTAAAACTTTGGAAAACTCATTTTCATGCATTGGGGTTGATTTATTTAGCACTTATTGATGTAATTAAGTAATTTGTGATTAGATACGAGCGAATTGGCGGTGGAATCAAGGGGTAAAGCTATAATTGAGACTTGAGTTGTGTTCAAGGCATCGAGGTAAGTGTTTGGTCTAACCTTAGCTTGAGGGATTAGGAGTTGAGTCCTATTTGCTATGTGATAATTGTCGAGTACGACGTATAGGCATGGTGACGAGTATCTATACGTTGGTGTCTAGCATGACCGTGAGTCTTTAAATTGTGAATATCTTGATTTTGTTGTATTTCTCTTGCCTTGGTGATGATTCCTATTTGTTGTGAAAAGCTTGTGAAAGGAAATTGTGACCTATGAATATCGAGGAGCATTGGCTCAAGTTATATTACAATTGTGAAAGCATGTGAAATGATTGAACCCTTTGGAGCATTGGCTCAGGAGGTAAAGTGAGATATGAAATAAAAGTGAAAGGAAGAGAAGGAATATTTAAATTGTTCCCTTGCCGGGATATTGTTACTTGTTGATTATCTCCTTTGTCGGGATGTTGAGATTATTGATGTTGTACCCTTGCTGGAATTTAATTATTTAATTGTGTTCCCTTGCCGGGATTTCTATCGTTATTTTGTTTATTCCCTTGCCCCTTGTTTGTGATTGTTGTTTGGGTGAGCAAGAGTGTTAAAGCACGAAGGGTGATGCTGTGCATTATTTTTTTTGTGAGGAAAGAGTGTAAAGCACGAAGGGTGATGCCGTGCCGCACGATGTACCATTCCGTGCCTATTATATTGATTTTATGGTGAGGATGAGAGTAAAAGCACGAAGGGTGATGCCGTGCAATTTATATTTATTCTTATGGTGAGGACGAGAGTAAAAGCACGAAGGGTGATGCCGTGCACTTGTCTTTGATTTTCCTGATTCTTGCTGATAATTGAGTTGTGTTGTTCTTTACGTTTATTTTACAAATTTTCTATTGTTACTTGACTTTATGGTGATGTCATTGATTCCCCTGCCCTAATTGCTTTGTAATTGTTGCTTGGGTGAGGAAGATTGTAAGGCACAAAGGGTGATGCCGTGCATTATTTTGGTGAGAGAGTGTTAAAGCACGAAGGGTGATGTCGTGCACTTATTTGTCGTTTGTTATGATTTCTTGTTGTTATCAGTTCAAGTGCATTAATTGTCTTATTCCACTATTTCTGTGATTCTTTATGTTGACATTTTTCCTTATTGTGCTACTTGTTATTATTGGATCAAGGTATCCTTGCTATGCCTTGAATTTATGCTATAATTGCTACATGTTTATGTGACTTAATTGCTACTTGACCTTTAGCATGCTTAGCATTAAATTGCCTAATTGCTCCTTAAAGTCCATAATTTATTGCTACTTGTCATTATTTGTTTTCCTCAGTGAATCGTAATTGTTGTGTACTTGTTGTCTTATGAATTCTTGTTAAATGTTGCGTTTGTTAGAGTAAACTTCATTTGGAAGAACTGTTAATATAATCAAATGGGAGCGAATGGTACGCCTACCACGAGATTTAATGAAATGGGAGCGGGTGGTACGCCTACCACGAGATATGAGAAATGGGATCGGGTTGCACGCCTGCAACGAGTTGTGAATCGAGAGTGAAATCTGCCTTTGTTTTTCCTTATCCTTGTTAAAAGTGGAATTTCGGTTTCCTGATAATTCTCTTGAGATTCTGCTTTATCTGTTATTTCCCGAAGCATGTTTCCCCCTCCCATCTTTATTTATTTATTCCTGCTTTACTTTCCGCTGTATATTATACAACTACACAGGTTTATTTGGTGGTCTGGTCCTAGCCTCCTCACTACTTCGCCGAGGTTAGGCTAGGCACTTACCAGCACATGGGGTCGGTTGTGCTGATACTACACTCTGTGCTCTTTTGCACAGATCCAGGCCCCGGAGTAGCATTTGGTCATCGGCAGTAGATTGGGAGCTATCCTTCAGTCCGAGACTCCGAGGTAGCCCTGCTGGCGTTCGCAGGCCCAACGTCTCTTCTATCGGTTTTAATGTTCTGTTGTCATTTGTACTCGAGACAGACTATGTTCCTTTCTTTCAAACACTTATTTGTAGTAATCCTAGACAGTCCGTGGATATGTGACACCAGGTTCTGGTTAGAGGCATGTGTTGGTCTTCAGGATATTTTGGTTTTATATCTTATTTAAGACTTCCGCTAAATTTCTTATTCCGCTGTTATTTAATTGTTTATTTCCGGTTAATTTAATTGTTTAAAAAGGAATTAAAAACAAAAAGAGTAATGATTTCTAAGACCGTGGCTTGCCTAGCTTCTACGAGTAGGCGCCATCAAGACTCCCGAGGGTGGGAAATCCGGGTCGTTACAAATTCAGCCAAAACCAAGTCTAATCTTCACCAAAACTCCTCAAAATTGAGATATAAACTCCAAACCATATTCCCAATTATTTACAACAACACCCAATCCAAACAATAATTTTTGAAAACCCAAATTAGAATTCAAAGCTTCAAAGCTTTTTAATGGCTGTCAATGGTGGAATTGCTGCTCTCTTTTCCTTTCCTCTTATATTACTGAAATTTGGTATTGCGAGATAGAGAGAGACGTAAAGAGAATTCTCAAATCTTTGCAAAAACATCCAATCCAAACAAACAATGTCTTTTGAAAACCCAAATTCGAATTCAAAGCCTTGGCTATGGAAGAAATAATGGGATTTTGATACAGAAATTGTGGGTGTGGGAGGGAAACGTGGGTGAAGGTGTAGGAATTGGAGAGAGAAACGTGGGGGGAGTGGTATTAGAAGAAATATACGGTACCATTAAATTAGGAGTATAATTAATACCCTTAAAAACCACTAATGGTATATAATTGGTAATTAGGTATACTAAATGTAATTATATCAAACCTTAAACATTGAAGGTAATATAGTTTTCTATATGGCATAGGAATGTAAAAATTCCTTTAAGGAAACTTGGCCTAAACCAAATATTCTTTTCTTTCTTTAAAACATAGTAAAGATACTACAAATCAAAATAATAATTAATTCCTAACCAATATCAAGCCAAAATATTTAAATAAAGTATATCATAAAACAAAATTATCTTTGGTATTTTTCAAATATCATACTAAATAGATTAGATTAAAGTTCATCGCAAAATTAAGATGACATTACTACCAAAAATACTAATATTCTTGAAAAAGATATGTAATGAAGTAAAAAATAAAGTGCAACTATTTTTTTGTGTTTTCAAATTTAATTTTATGAAAGGTAGATAAACTAAAAGTAACAAGATAAGATATTAATTACCTAAATAAAAGAAAATATTTTTGTAATTTTCTCGGGGAGGGTCAAAAATTACATGTCTACACAAGCCAAATCGAGGAACTGTGAGATACTTAGCAAACTAATTGTACAAGAAGTGCATTGTCGAAGCAACAGGAAAATAAAAAAAATACTAAGTAGATTGGACTACTATCCAAAGTAATAGTTAGAAATAGTAGAAGGATAGTAGAAAGAGTGTATAGGAGAGGAAGGGAAGTATAGTAAACTTTGTAAGGGTTATGTCTTGATTGTAAATATTTTTCTTTGGTATATATAAAAGTTTAATTACCAAAAAAAAAAGAATTATATAATATCTTTGTGCTAATTTCGAAAAAGGGTAGATTGATGACTGAGTTTACACAAAAAATGAGATGCATAAATCCTCATTTTTCAAATCACGATATTATTTTAGGAGAGAGTATTATTTTGGACGACTCAAAAGTTTCTAAGGAACTTAGGCCTCATTTGTTTTTATTAAGATTAAGACGTCTGAATATGCATACACATCTGATTATCAAGATGTGTATTAAGATTAAAACATCTGAATAATACACATCTGAATATATTAAGATATGTATTAAGATCTGAATAGAAATAAATAAGACTGTTTGATTTTTAACATCTGAATGTATAAAATTTATCTTTATTTGAAAATTAATAAATATAAAATTCAAATGAAATACTAACTAATCCAATATTCTATCAATAAAATATATAATTTTTTAAAATATGATAATTTTTTGTGGTGATGGCTAACGGGTGAATGTCGACTAGAGGCGGTGGTTTGTGGTAGTTTTTGTTGATGATGGTGGTTCGTGCTAGTAGCTAGTAGTGATTGGTAGTGGTGGCAATTATGATTGCGGATGGTGGTGGTGGATGATGATAGTTAATAATGGTGGGTGGTGGTAGTAGTTGTGTGACGACCCGACCCGTCGTCTCATGTATTACAGCCCCGTTTTCCCTATTTACTGCTTCTTCATGTTTCATTATCAGCAACGAGTGAGCTATAGTTGAATTGAGTTGGTTTGGATAGGAAATGAGACACTTAGTCTCTTTAAGGAAGGCTTAAGTTGGAAAGGTCAACCGGACGTTGACTTATGAGTTAGAAGGCTCGGATGTGATTTTCGGTGATTCGGTTAGCTTCGGGGGATGATTTGTGACTTGGGAGTGCGATCGGAATTGATTTTGGAGGCCCGGTGTAGAATTATGCTTGAATGGGCGAGGTTAGTATTTTGGCGAATTCCGGTGGATGGGTGAGATTTTGATCCGAGGGTCGGAATGGAGTTCCGAGAGTTGCAGTAGCTCCGTTAGGTGATTTTGGATATGTGTGCAAAGTTTCAGGCCATTCGGAGGTGGTTAGGTCGGGTTTTTGATCGAATATGCAATTCGGAAGTTTTTAAGAAACTTAGGCTTTGATTTGAGGATAATTGAGGATTTTGATGTTAACGATAGTGTTTTGATGGTTCGAGCGAGTTTGAATAAGGTAATAGATCATGTATGTGCTTTTGATTGAGGTCCCGGGGGCCTCGGGGTGAATTCGGGTGGTTAAACGGAGAATTCGGAGTTTGTTGCATGTTTGAAGTTTGCTGGTTCTGTCATTTCCGCATCTGCGGAAAAGGGACCGCATAAGCGGTTCCGCAGATGCGGCGTATTGGTCGCAGAAGCGGTCCTTGAGGGACCAGGGTTTTCCGCAGAAGCAGACGTGGATCCGCAAATGCGGCGACCGCAGAAGCGGTTCTAGACCGCATAAGCGGTCCGGGGGAATTTAAGTGAGATCGCAGAAGCGATCGTTTGGTCGTATACGCGGTGACCGCAGGTGCGGCATATTAACCGCAGAAGTGGAAAAACGGTCTGGGTTTAAGTGAACAGTGGTTCACGAATTGGAAAGAGAAGAAAAATATTTTGGACTTTGGCTTAGGCGGTTTCTTGGGCGATTTTGAAGAGAATTCGAAGGGGCTTCATCAGGTATGAAGCATTGGACTCGGATTATGTTTATATAGTATAAATCATGGATTGAACACTGAAATTTAAGGGATTAAATGCTAAAAATGGAGGTTAGGGCTTGAAACTTAAGAGAGCTTAAATTGATGATTTGAGGGGTCAAATGGACTCCGATTCTTGTGAGTTTAATATGTATAGACTCGTGGTGAGATAAGGATCGTTTTGGTGTAAAGTTTTCTGGATTTCGAGAAGTGGGCTCGGGGCTCGGGTTTTGCTAATTTCGCGATTTTCGATATTTTTCGAGTCTTTTCGATTGGGTTATGTTTCTTTGGCACATTGTAACGTATTCGTTGTGGTTTTGGCCAGATTCAACGCGCGAGGAGGTCGATTCGAGAGGAAAGGGCATTGCGAGCTAGTCTTCGGCCGGCTAGAGGTGAGTAATAGATGTAGATGATGACCTGAGGGTTTGAAACCCCGGTATATCATATTGTGACGCTATATTGAGGCGAGACACGTACTCTATGACGAGTGCAGGGTCGATTGTGACTGGGGATTGTGATCTAGTCCGTTCCGATTGACGTTCGTACTGTGTTCTTGACTAGAAATTGTTTGGTAATCATCCTACTTGGATTTTATGAATATGTTTGGGGCTTTATGCCTATCATTTGCATCCTTCAGGGATCCTTATCACTGCTTCCATGATGCCTAGCATATTTCATGGTATCAGTCCTGAGTTAGACACTGCCTCGAAATGTTTAGTAAATAAATAAAGGTTTAAACACTTAGCTCTATAATTCCTAATAATTGAAACTAAAAATGAACAATTTGACTGTGCCCGAGTGGCTTGCATGCATATATATATCTGGACTGAGTGTGGATCAGGCTGCACGCCGCAGCGAATGCTACAATGATATTGCGCTTGGGCTGTAGGAGCCCCTCCGGAGTCTGAACCCCCACAGTGAGCGCGGGTACCCAAATGGATCGGGCTGCGCGCCACAGCGGTCATGTGCATTGCATTGCATTCATGCATTTATACCTATTTGTCTTACTTGTCCTGGTATTGTTGTTGTTCCACCGTTTTATATGCTGAATCGCTGATTATAGCTTTATATTGTAATATTTTGGAATTTCTTACTTTCAGTCATTATATATGTTTATTACTCACTGAGTTGGAAGTACTCACTTTACTCCCTGCACCTCGCGTGCAGTTGCAGGTATCGTTCACCCGGTAGCGGGTTATTAGCGGATTGAAGGTATTGTTATTGTAGTTGAGCAAGGTGACCGCCAGCGTTTGCGGCACCGGATGTTGTCTTTTGTTTTCCAGAAAGTTTACTTGTATATATTTATTGGCCTGTAGTTGTGTTAAGGTTTTCCTTAGATGCTCGTGACTTGTGACACCCCGGTCGGGTAGTAATTAACAATTTCTAATGCCATTAAGTTGTATCTTCTATTCATTTATGTTTAATAATTGTTAGTGAAATTATTTGGGTTAGTTGGCTGGACTTGTCTTCACGAGAGGCGCCATCACGACCGGGTATGGGAATTGGGTCGTGACAAGTTGTGACTGAGGAAGGTGGTGGATGGGTGGTGGTAGGTTATAATGATGGGTAGTTGCGGATGTGGTTGTTGGTGGCGATGGAGTGGTCAGTTGTGGTAGTTGAGGTGAAAGAGTTTTGATTGTGGGTGAGAATGTTGTATGGTGGTCAGAGTGGTGGGGATAGTGGATGGTGATGGTCGATAATGCTGGCGGCTATGATTGAGGATTATGGTGGCGTGGTGGTGGTGAGGTGCTGGTGGTGGTGGTGGCGGCACGGTGGTAGTTGATAATGGTAGGCGGTGGCGGTGGTGGCAGTTAATAATGAATATGTGATAGCATCTTAATGAAATTAAGTCTCTGTTATAGATCTTAATCATACAGACCAATTAAGACACATTAAGTGGTTGTGAAGTAAAAAAAACAAACACACTTAATGATTAAGATCTGAATAATTAAGATTCAGGCTCTGAAAACAAACGCACTTAATGTCCGAGATCTGAATGATTAAGATTCAAACCTCCAATAAGTGCAAACAAATGAGGCCTTAGAGACTCATTGTTGGCCTCATAAGGAAAAATAATGTTGCATAAAATTTAGAGAAATTTTCATAAAGCACTATCTTTTAGTAGTAATTAGCCATCTATAGATACCATTTGCTATATCACGGATTATAGATACTTTTTTTGTGGTTATAAGATGTATTTGATGTATTTAAGCTATTGTATTGATGAATACAGTAGCAAAAATAGGCGTGAATCAGGGAAGTCCAGCTAATCAGTTGTTGTATTCGAGTGTATTCAACTGTATTCATGGAGTGAAACATGGGATTACAGCTGGACAGATTATTGTATTCGATTGTATTCACGGCGTGAAATAGGGGATTACACTATTTTTAAAACGGAAAGTGAATCAATTAACATAATAGACTCCTAATATAACTCAACAAACTCAATTATACACATAAATTTTGTATTTTCATTTATAAAAAAGATTCTCAACCGAAAAATACCCCAAAAACATAGCAATCTTCAGAGATTATATAATACATCCGAATACATAAATTATATTAATTAAAAAAAAACATATGAATACATTCATGGCGTATAGCGAGACAGTGAATACAATGAAATACATAGAATACAGCGGGATACATTGAAATACAATGAGGAAAAAAAACAATGAATACAATGAAATACATAGAATACAACGAGATACATTGGATTACAATGAAAAAAAAGACAATGAATACAATGAAATACATGAAAATACAGCGTGATACATTGAAAAAACATTAAAATATATTAACAGAAAATTAAGTTGCTCAGCCCCAAACTCCGTCGTCTTTGTTCAAGAACAAACCCTAATTTCCGGCGAATCCGCCGTCGAGCAAAACCCCTGAATCTCACTGTTCACACGCCGCCGTCGATCGGAGGCATAGCTTAATCCGTTCTTTAGCTTCCTTTGGCACATAAAAGACATGGCTTTTAGTAATTGAGATTTTGTTTGTGAGTTTGAGTTTGGATGTATGAAATCCAAGATTCTTATGACTACACACAGGAAATCAAAGACTGTCTTTGCAGGAATACCAAGACATTAGCTCCCCGTTTCAGCTTTCTATCCCTCGAGTGAAAGGCTTTCTGGAGAACCATCGGCTTTCAGCTTTGCAACTGAAGGGTTTAGGGTTTAATATTCCATATGGAGGAAGAAGAATGGCGATGGTGGGCGAAGTAACTGGAGAGCTCTTTATGAGAAATCTGAGGTAAAAGTTGTATCAAAGTAGAGATAGAAAGAAAATATTGTAACTAAATAGCGTATTTAGTGGCTTAGGAGTATGAGGTAATCAAAATTAGATATTTTGCTATAAACATTAAAAGGTATCTATAGAATATAATTTTTTTTAAATGGTATTTATTTAAAATAAATAAGGTGTTAACATTTGCTATAGGAGGTAAAAATTCCTAAAATTTAACATATATGTATTGTAACATGTAATTCTGCATAAATATTCATTGTTTAGGGTGTGTTGGTATAACGGAAAATATTTTCTTGGAAAATAAGCAGTACTCTTATTGATTTTCCGGTGTTTGGTATGCAAATTAAGGAAAATAACTTCTCAAGAGTATTCGTAAATAATTTAGATACAACAAATATGAAGTCATAAACTTTCGAACCAACAACCTTCCGAACCCACAAATTTCATATACTTTCGAACGCTAAACTTTCGAAACTGCGAACTTTCGAACTCGTAAACTTTATAATTTCTAAACACATAAACATCCGAACTCATAACTTTGGAACTTGTAAAATTTCGAACCTGTTAACGAAAGATGAAAAAACTAAAATTGAAAATATATAAAAAAAATATTATTTTTTTCGGGGGGGGGGGGAGGTGGGGGTGTGCAGAAAAATAAAAAAATAAAAATTTGAAATTACAAAAATAAGTAAAAAAAAAATCTGCGGGGTGGGGGTGGGGGGAGAGGGGTGCAAAAATTTGAAAAAACATAAATTTGAAAAGTACAAAAAAAAATTAAAATATTTTCTTGTGCGGGGCGGGAAGGGGGGGGGGGATGGTAGTGGTGCAAAAAAACGAAAAAACAAAAATTTGAAATTGTAAAAAAAAAAACCTTTTTTTTTGCGGGAGGGGGAGGGGAGGGGGGAGGGGGTAGCAGGGTGGGTGGTGACGAAAAAAAATAAAATTTGAAAAAAAAAAGCCTTTTTGGAGAGAGGGGGTGGGGTGGGTATGGGTGGAGTGAGTGTGGGGTGGATTGGTGAGGGTGAAGAATAGGGTGGGGAAGGTTGAGAATGAGTTTTGGAAAATGTTTTTCTTTCTTTTGATAAGGAAAATGAGATCATAAGGAAAATATTTTCCATAATATTTAAGCCAACCAAACATGGAAAAATTGAAAAATATTTTTCGGAAAATATTTTCCTTCATACCAAACACACCCTTAATATCAAATATAAAACTCTGCCTATTAATGCAACATTTATATTCTGTTGATTCTACGTTACTTATTCCAGCATAACTTCTTGGCCTAGAAAATATAAACATACATAATATATCACATAAATAATCGGGAATTCTATCTCTTAATTCCTAAATGATCTTTTTCTACGAAGGAATATGTAAAATTTTCTGATAGGTATTTATATTTTTACCTGCTCCAAAAAATAATAACCGATAACATAATTGAACGACCCAAATTTTTTCGGGGAGAACTGGGCTTTGCTGAATAGGGAGCTCTGTTTTAAAAGGCAGTATTGGAACTCGCCCTGGAGCGGGGCACTCGTAAAACGCCCCTGGGCTTATATGTGGGGCTTAGTTCGGTGAGACTTACGCCTCGGCCATCGGGGCTTACGCCCCGGACACGCCCAACGCTTTACGTACTAGGCTCACCTAATAGAACTTTATGTAGTTGTATGTAACTAACCTTGTAAATCCTCAAATATTCTTAATAAATCGTTAACTATTCAAAATTACTTTTTTCTTAATAATAAATCATTAAGTTGAGAGTATTTTATGTCATAATTAAAATAAAATTTATTGTACGTTATCCACTAAGATTGCTATGATAGTAAATTTTAAATAAAGCTTTCATTCAAAAGTATTTATTTATTAGCTTTTGTTATGTCTTTATTATGTTAGTCCATAATTTTTGTATAATTATTTTCCTAAATATTATTTTTTTCACGTTTACGTGATACAATACTTATTAAATTAATAACTCAGTATTAGCTAGTAACTGTTTACAAATAATTAGTTATATTGATATAGTATGGTGAATTATGTGTCACTTTATTAACTTGTTGAAACATAAAAATAAATGATACTAGAGAATCATATTTAAAATTTGAATTATATTTTTATATAAATTCTCTTTCAATTAGAAAGCATAATAAATAAAAGGAGTATTTTTAAAAAATATCAAATTATAATATGGAAATTCTTTCAAGATTCATTACTTCTTAAGAGATACATATAAGGTTTCGCATCGAATACGTCTTTTGATGTTTGAGTTATAACAGTGTTGCAGCTAATTTGCATATTACGATGTATGTCATACCTTTTGTATTATTCATAGTTGAATTATAATTTATGAATATTTTAAATAGATTATTTGTTATAATTTTAATATAATTTTTATAATTATTTTTATTTTATATTATCTTAAAATTCTTAAAATTAATAAAATTTAAAGATCCGTGGGACTTACGCCTCAGGACTTACGCCTCGCCTTGTCAGAGTAAAACGCCTCGCCCCTACCTTTTAAAACATGGAATTTTTACATTCCTATACCATGTAAGAAACCTTATTACCTTCAATGTTTAAGGTTTGATATAATTACTTTAGTATACCAAATTACCAATTCTATACCATAGTGTATTTTAAGGGTATAATTAATGCAACGTATATCCCTCCTTAATTCAAGGTACTGTATATCCCACTCCTCCCACGTTTCTCTCTCCCAAACCCTCACCCTCACCTACGTTTTACCGTATTTCTTCCTCTTTTTCTTCTTTAGCCTTTAAGGTCCCGGGAACTACATTTTATCGTGGCATTCGGGTAACAAATTTTCAACAGTATATGCAGATTAGGATTGATGGACAAACTAATGAGATGACTGTTTGTAAACTACAGGCTCGTGATCGAATGTATGCTATGTTAGACTCGATAATTGACCAACGGAGAAGTGGGAAAAGCTTAAAACAAGATTTCTTGCAATCCCTGGTAAAGAAGCATGCAACAGAAGGAAATGACGATGACAAACTCACTGATAAACAACTGAAGGATAACATATTAACACTGACACTCTTCTTTTGCGTTGGAGATTTTTGCACATTATATGTACAAGTTGTCACAAGTTAACTTAGCTCCATGTGTTATTTCAATATTTATTCTTCTTAAATCATAAAGATTCGTCCAATCTCATACATGGAATTTTTGACATAATTACATTTTTTGCAGAAGATTTTGTAAAAGTTTTAGTCGTTTTTGATTTGTGAAAACAGAAAACAAAGCATCTACAATCAGAATACAAATAATCTACAATTTATCTACAAAATATCTACAAACTGGGTATATTGAATTTTAATATCCCAATTCCCATTCAATTGTAGCTTAATTGGTATTTTCGACATAATTATATTTTTTGCAGAAGATTTTGTAGAAGTTTTAGTCGTTTTGGATTTGTGAAAACAGAAAACAATGCATCTACAATCAGAATACAAATAATCTATAATTCATCTGCAAAATATCTACAAACTAGGTATATTGAATTTTAATATCCCAATTCCCATTCGATTGTAGTTTAATTGGGATTTTCGACATAATTGCATTTTTTGCAGAAGATTTGGAGAAGTTTTAGTCGTTTTCGATTTGTGAAAATAGAAAACAAAGCATCTACAATTAGAATACAAATATTCTACAATTTATCTACAAAATATCTACAAACTGTGTACATTGAATTTTTATATCCCAATTCCCATTCAATTGTAGCATAATTGGGATTTTTGACATAATTGCATTTTTTCAGAAGATTTGTAGAAGTTTTAGCCGTTTTTTATTTGTGAAGACAGAAAATAAAGCATCTACAATCAGAATACAAACAATCTACAATTTATCTACAATTTCTGCAATATGTCTTCTTCTTCGAGTTTCAATCTGAAATTCAGTCAAAACCAAGTCTAATCTTCACCAAAACGCCTCAAAATTGAGATATAAACTCCAAACCATATTCTCGATTATTTTCAACAACACCCAATCCAAACAAATAATGATTTTTGAAAACCCAAATTTGAATTCAAAGCTTTCAAGCGTTTTAATGGCTGTCAATGGTGTAATTGCTGCTCTCTTTTCATTTGCTTTGTATTACTGAAATTTGCGATTGAGAAATAGAGAGAGATGTAGAGAGAATGTCGACGAACTGAGCTTTTGCAGAACTGATTTCTACAATTTGATTCGAGTTTGTTGACGATTTTGTCTTTTTTTGATTTGTGGTTTAAGGAAAAATATCGAAGAACAGAGTTTTTGCAGAAAAGAGTCTATGTAATTTGATTTTAAAATGAAGATATAGGATTGCGTTTCAAATTTGATCTGAAGGTCGCTAAATCAATTAGAATATTCTGTTCCTGATTTGTAGCGCGCCTAATTAGGAAGGAATCAGCTCCTAATAATTAGTATTTAATAAATGATATAATAATTATAGAAAAACTATGAACATGGCGGGTAAATATGAAACTATACACATTTTTTATAATAAGGTTTCATACATGGTATAGGAAGGAAAAAATCTCTTAAAACATTGATAGGGAGCCCATTAACTACTCAGTCCAAAACTCTGTCAATTGGACCTCTCAAAAGCCCATTTCGGAGTTTATCAATAGTTCGTATACCCCTCGACCCCCCCGCTTCTTTTCTCATCTTCTCTATACCTCGTCAATTTTCCATTATTGCTCTGCATCGATTTCTCTGCTCAACAACGCAAAAAAGGTAAAGGTTATTCAATTTTCCAGTATGTTAATTGATATTTTCAGCTTAAAAGCATTAAAATCTTCTCGATTTAACTTTCAATCGAAATCTAGGGTTTCTGAACATTCGTTGTAGAGTTAGGTCTATTTAGCTGCTTTCTAGTGTTTCTAACTTGTAAATTTAAGCTTTATTTGACAGTAGTAATTGTACAATTTTAAGTAAGGAAGAAATTTCTTTCCTTTCGTTTCATTTGCATAAAGTTATCATTTCCCCACTTTTATTAACTTATTTTTTGAATTTAAGTATCGTTTTGAATGCGTAATTTAAGCTTTAGTGAGTTTGAGTTTTATGCACTCACGGTGTAAAATATATTTACCTATGTCAAAAAGTAATTGCAGGTAATTTTGTTAATAAGTAGTGGTTGATAAACTGAGCATAAACTGTAAGTAACTTGTTATAACATGTTAATTTATATTGATAGCGTAAAAATTTCTTTACATTGTTAGTGTATATAACTTGAATCCCTTTTTGAGTTTAAGTTTTGTCCACTGATGGTAAAAAATATCTTCCCAATCATCTCAGTTAAAAGGTTATTGTAGGTAATTCTATTAATAAGCATCGATTGATAAACTAGCATAAAATGGTAATTAACTTGTCGTAACATGTTAAATTAGACTGATGGTGCATTTTTTTTTGCACTCTTAGTGTATATAACTGAAATGAAATCCCTTTTTTATTTTTTTTTCTCGACCTAGTGGTGTTTTTGTTGGTAATTTCTTTTGTATAGTTTCTATGAGCTGGAGGGTGTATTTTGGTCTTGTGAATTAGGAGGAAGAAGTGGAGTTTGAAAGATTAGTTTTTTTTAAAAAAAAAAAGAAAAATCTGTGAAGTTTGCAGTAAAGAAGAAATATTTTTCCTGTTTTACTTTGAATTCAAGTATATCATTTGAATCCGTAATTTGAGTCTTATTGATGGGGAAAACTACCTGAAAAGTTTGGTGGTGGATTTGTTTGGTTCAGTTCAGTGTTTTGATGCTTACTTTTTGTTTGATTTTCTCGAGCTAGTTGTATTTTAGGTGGTGTTTTCATTTATATGGTTTCTATGAGATGGAGGGTGTATTTTGGTCCGATGAATTAGGAATAAGAGTGTAGTTAGATGTAAAGATAGGTTACTTTTTGACACTTGTTCCCCCCCCCCCCCCCCCTTCTGTTTTTGCATCAGAAATGACAGAGAAATGATTTAATGAGGAATATGTTTTATCATTGGTCTGTGATTTTCGTAGCCTTCTCTTGCCCCTCAATGGCATCAGAGATGGTTTGAAGAAGGGTCTTTTTGACGCTTACGAAAAGAAATGTTTTAATATAGAAAAATTGAACTAGGAAGAAAACTGTTGACAACAGTGAAAAGATGGTGCTTAATTCCAATACAATAGGAGTCTACTAGTGCAAGTTAGTTGAATGTCGTATTTGAGTGGATGGGTGGATTAGGTGCAAATCTCACCCAATGGGAAGTTATAAGGCTAGTTTCCTTCGGGACCTTATAAAAAAAATAAGGCTAGTCTCCCTCGGGATGAAGAAGTAGTGGATCCCAAACAGCAATAAAGTAATAATTTTATCGATGTGGTGAGAAGCACTGGTATACTTGCATTAAGTCTGATGTTTGTCAAGAGTGTTTTTATTTTGGTAAGAGACTTGTGTGTTGTATGTTTGCAAGTGTCTGTTTTAGAGGCCTTTTAGCTTTGAGAACTCACAATTTGCCTTGATAGATGATTTTTTTCTTATAAAGGAAACAAACTTATAAGTATTTAGCACAAAGGCTGTGCTAGTAGCCGTATTTACCATTCAAAAACACACACACACACACACACCGACACAGAGAATTGTATCCTTGTTCTTCTTACAAGGACTCCATAATATCTATCAAAGAATCTGCATCATCTAAAAATACTTCCTTACACCAACAGTGAAACAGCAGTAAACAACTCTATCTTAATCTTCTGAATAAGGTTACTGGTTCCTTCAAAACACCTCAAGTTTCTTTCCCTCCGTGTAGTCCACCAAATGCAAGCTGGGATAATCTTCCACCACTTCTTCTGTCTGCTCAATTCTCCAGAGAAACTCCAGCAAGTAAGCAGATTTGTAGTAGTCTTAGATATGGTCCATTTATCACCTTTCATGTTTTCGGAAAAGCTGCCAGAGTATTTACTATGAGATGAAATGAACCTCAATAGAGCCGAATGAATAAAAGGATTCATATGGTCACAATTAAGTTGGATCTACACTTAGTTAGGGGTGTGCATTCGATTTATCGATTCGATTTTGACCCTTATCGATAATTACTTATCGATTATCGATTTGTACATATGCTTATCGTTATCGTTTCAATAAGTTTTCGATTTTTTCTATTTTGATTTATCGATTTTTGGGGCTTATCGATTCGGTTATCGATTACACCAATAAGAAAATTTGCGGGATTCCACGGAAAGTATATCGCTATAAACACGCCTAACTAATATGGACCAAAAGAAGCTAAAATAAGACGAACACCGTTTATAACATGAAAATTGTGTCAACAAGCACATGCAACGAAACTAAAGTAAGGGATCAAATGTATGCCACCAACACTCCAACGGTATAAAAAAATAAAAATACATCATCACGGCTAATTCTATTTTCCATTAATTTGAACTTCATTCCCTTGAGCTATAAATATGATCATTCCTGAAATATGGTAGATGAAATAATAGGGTTAGAGACTTAGGATAAAGGAAAGTGTATTATAGAATAAGGGTAAAAAAAAAATTAAAAAAAAATTAATTTTCTTTTGTATTTCTTATCGGTTTGTCGATAAACCGATAACCGAAGAGGACAAAATCGAAATCGAAATCGATAACTCGATAAGGAAAATTTCGAAATCGATAAATCGATAAACCGATAACAAATAATCGATTCGATTTATCGATAAACCGATTCGAATGCACACCCCTACACTTAGTTGATTGATTGTGTGAATGTGCCAAGCAGTGTTATCAAAGGCGAAAAGCGTAAAGCTCTAAGGTACGCTGAGGCTTTAAGCTTAAATAAAGCGTGGGCTTTAATGAAAAAATGGGCAACTGGAGAAAAAGTAAAAATATGTATACGTAGTCGAAGACTAATAATTATAAGCATGAATAACAAATATATGGAAAAAGAAATTGAATTTTTTTAAGAGTAAGTGAAATATCAATTGTTTCATGTCACCTTTTTCAGGATTACACTCATTGGCAAGGAAAAGTATGCCTTAGAGCCTTGATGCGACACTAAAGCGCACACAAAGCGAGGCGAAATGCTCAACATGTTTTGAGCCTCGCTTGAGGGCTTAAGCGTGCCTTTGACAACACTGGTGCCAAGTAGTAATGATCATTTACTTTTTCAAACATGGGATGGTTGTATTAGCTGAAATGTGATTATATTAGTGTACGTTTTTGCAAGTTTTAGTTCACTATGTTATGTAACTTATTCACTATTTTCTGTGACAGGTAACTTGGTATCTGAACCTTAATCTTTCCAATATCATTTTTTATTGTTGGCCAAGCAAAGGGAGGAAAAGATAACACTTTGGTGCCTACATCACCAAGGGCATGGCTGAGATTAAAACTTCTGGGAGACCGATCGACCAATTGCTGGAGAAGGTTCTGTGCATGAACATTCTTTCTTCTGATTATTTCAGAGACCTATTGCGCCTGAAAACTTATCACGAAGTGATTGATGAAATTTATAATCAAGTTGACCATGTGGAACCATGGATGACTGGCAACTGTCGTGGTCCTTCAACAGCCTTCTGCCTTCTCTACAAGTTCTTTACGATGAAACTTACTGTCAAGCAAATGCATGGCCTGTTAAAGCATCCAGATTCTCCTTACATTAGAGCTGTAAGTGGTATTTTGTATCTTACACTTTATCTATTAGATTTGTTACTTTCTTATTTGTGAATTCTTTCTTTTGTGCAATGTACTGTCTGTGATTCCCTAAAGATTTTTGTATAGGTATCTAGGAGATGTTTTCTTTTGTTTTCAGCTGATTATCATGCCTGTTTACTACTAGTAGATTAGTAGTGTGCATACTTTTTTCCCTTAAACACCTTCATTCCTTTTTAAGTTTTGATTGGAAAAGAATTTAGAACCTCTAAAGGAAGTTGAGAATTTTCGATGCTGTCGGTTGGCTTGGAAGTCGGTCCAATTCGCTCCGCTATTGTTTCAAAGGGATGTTCCATAGTAGAGTAAAAAATGATGAATGGATTTGGATAAGATGAGAACCCTAATCCGCAGCTTTAACCGCCTCTGATAGTATTTTCTATTAAAAGGTTTTTATTTGGAAGTGAAGGAGTGGAAGTCATCCGTGGAGTGTGTCATGTGTTTCCAAAAGCAGAAGGGAAAAAGAACATTATTTCACTCTTCCAATAATTGTTAATAGACAATCAGTAGTTAGATTATGTGTTATAAGAAAGTTTCTTGGCAGAATTGATCCACTTATCCCTGAAGAGGTAGTCTTTAGTGACGAATGAGGCGTACCGAGTTTTTTTCTTTACCAGCCAGGTTATGTCGTGCTTTTCCCCCTCTATATTTTTCTCTGCATAATGCTGCATAAAGCTAACAAAATTACTTTTTGTAGTTGCTGATGCTTAGAATTTAAGCAAACTGGAACCAAATCCTCCACTTGCTTGCCATCACCTTCACTGCTTCACCAAGTGATGAATCAAAATGAGGCTTTCGGAATTCCATCTAATGCACAGTAGTTCCTTTCATTACCTATTGAAAGTAGCACATGTATGAATAGAGAATTCAGTTGCATCCCCAATTAAACCATGTCCCTGATTCTCCAAATTCATGTGCTTTTGTTTTCTGACTTTGTTGTACTTACATTCTTGAGCCTCTTGCCAATGGATTTAATGCTTGTAATTTTTTTTTGGCAGGTTGGGTTCCTTTATCTGAGATATCTTGCTGATTTTAAGACATTATGGGCTTGGTATGAGCCTTATCTCAAAGATGATGAGGTAAAAATGAAGTGCTCTACCTGAAGTAGATCATTCTATTGTGTTATTTTCTATTGAAATGCTGCATTTGAGCATTCTATTAAGATTCTGACATTTTGCATACAAACAACAAGTCTATCAATCCTGATCATTTCCTTGTTATAGATATGTCTGCAACTTTGACTATTTTCATCAATTTCATGGAATATAGTGTTTGAAGGAGAAATGCAATCATTTGTTACTGTTCTCTTGTTTCGTCAATCCGCTCAAAATATTGCCTCTATAGTTAATTTCCGCCCCTCCTCCCGATAATGCTTTTCCTCTCTGCTTTCATTCATTTTAAACTAGCTGATCAATATGTTTTCAATCAGCATTTTTTTATCTGAATGGTCTCCTTCGAATCACCAGTTAACTATTTCTATTACAAGAGCTCTCTTTCCAATAGTTTTAGTGTAGAACTGTCTATCTTTCTCTCTCTTGTAGTATGCCTAAAACCATGTTATTCTCAGCTCTGCTTCTGAGATATTGATCTTGATTGTGTGTCGTAAGTATTACATGATCTGTGCGCACTTTATGCTATGATTCTCACTCCTTATGCCTTAGGATGCAAGGACCACTCTTGCTTGAAGGTGCCTGGACATAAATTTTTTTGCAGGTGAACTGATTTTAATATTTGTATGGTGGTACACTTCTGAGATTTTACCTACTTTTTTACATTCCATCTCCTGTTCCTTTTTTTTTTTCTTCTGCAAACTGGGGTTTTGAAGCAGTGAGATTCTTTTCAGTAGTGTTAGCAGCATCTCAGAAAACAGGATTATGTCTTTAGTTTGTTCACCTATGATGTTTATCTTCATGATGGGAGTTGATTTTTAGGGCTCATTCTGATTATTAACTATTTATTTCAGGAATTCTCTCCTGGATCCAGTGGCCAAATGACGACAATGGGCGTATATGTGCGTGACTTATTTCTCGGACAGGTAAGGTGCCACCTCTAAACCCGACCTTTCGTGGAGAATGTTTTAGCACAGTGGTGCAATAGATATATACTCATGATGTTTCTAATGGATGCTCTTCTCTTGCATTTCTATTTTGCTCTGATTTTGTTGCTAAGTTTGCAAAGTAGAACATCATGGCCGTTGCTTAGTCAATAGTGAAGCAGTTGATATAAAGGATCTTGACACAGGATAATTCTTTGAACTCTGCTCCGGAATATGTGTTCTTTTAACAGCTGAATGAAAAGACAATTCTGTGATAGTTTTGCCCTTGACTGTTTCCATAACTGCAATTATGTGCTTAGACTTGATAAAAAGACATTTCTGTTAAAAAACATCTGAGTCGGACGTTCATGTTATTATTTCTTTGGCCTTGGATTGCTGCAGTCTACATCTTCCAGTTTTGATGTTTATTGAATCTCGAGGGGTGTAACTCAGATGTTCGAACTGACCCTTCATCGAAAGATATCTCATTTGTCACAGCATGTAGGCGCCTGTATGGGTGCTTCACTAATGTTTAGATGAGTTCTGGAGCTTCACATTTATGCCATTCACTTATTAGGACATGACTTGCTAGTATGTGAGCCTCAACTGGGAGGGAGGAGGCAAGAAGTATGCTTTGGTGGATCAGGGTTTTCAATTTCCATTCATGTGCAACTACCTGACACTTTATTGGATAATGCTATTATTGTATTTTACACCTGTTCCCATGATTCACTTGCACATTCTTTTTCATTGCAGTATTATTTTGACACACTATTACCCCGCATTCCTGTTCCTGTTATGCGGACAGCAGTTGCCAATCTCGAAAAAATGAATCTGCCGACCAAACCCTCTGGTTCGATCGGGGACTCTAGTCGCGGATCTGAGGAAACCTCCCGTCGGCCACCTTCTGTCAAAGCTTCCCTTTCAGTGTCTTTTGGTCAGCGTGCGCCTCATCGTGCATCAACTAGAGATTCATCTCCCATCCGACGTACAATCGCACCACCACCCTATGATAAGGATGGTGCAGATGATTCAAGACGGTCCCCCAGCATCCGCCGGAGTCAAAGTCGTGATATATCTGACCGAGAAAATTCTGAAAGGGACAGGGGCCGAGACAGAGAGAGGGAGAAGGAAAGACCTAGGGACAGAGACCGTGATAGGGATAGGGATAGGGATAGGGATCGATATAGGGACCGGGACCAGGAAAGAGAAAGGGAGAGGGGTAGGGATCGGGATAGAGATAAGAGGTATGATTATGAGGGAGATCGTGAAAGGGATAGAGACAGGAGGTATGATTATGACAGAGACCGGGGAAGGGATAGAGACAGGAGGTATGATTATGATCGAAGTTCAAGAGAGAGAAGCAGAAGAGACTATGAGAGGAGCAGGAGCCGGAGTAGGAGTCGAAGCCACAGCCGAAGTTTGCATGATCTAGGGACCAGTCTTGATCAACATCGAACTCCACCTAGAGATGAAAGCAAGGAAAAGAAGGCTGCATCTAGCAATCTTGCGAAGCTTAAAGATCTATATGGGGACTTAGGCAATCAAAAGGAGAACGTAGGCGGCGAGAGAGCTCCAAATAGGGATACAAGTACTGAGGAGGTTATCAGACTTGGTGGTTCATGGAGGTAGTTGGTCGCATTTACGTACTCTTTTTCCCATCGCGAGAAGAGAGTACTGTCTCTCACTCTATTACCTGCACAAAAGAGCACGTTGTCGGCTAGACTTTTGTCAAAGGGGAATATGCAAACTAGTAGCTACAGAGAGGACATGTTGTATCATGATTGTGCAGTTGAGCAGAGCTGCGTGTAAGCTGGATTTACTTTACTATTTTAAACGTATGTTACATTATTGGATGGATTTCAGATTTCCCTTTGTTGTTCAAACATTATTACTATGTTAGACAGATACAGCTAACTCAACTAATTAACTCTATCAGAAAACTTATTCTGACTGATGATCGCAGGATTTGCTCTGTTCTATGCTTTGCTTATTCCTCTTGCTGACTTGCTACTGATACATTGATAGACAAGTATTAAATAGAAGTGGTAAGTTGCTGACGGGGTTGAGTGCAATTATAGTCTCGGTATTTTCCTTCAATTCTTTTATTTTTGTCCGTTCTGGTTCATTTTTCTTCCCTTTTTGGCAAATATGAACAGTTCACTTTCATTTGGGATTGATTACTGAGTTTCCACTATTCATTAGCCCCTCTCCCCAAAACATCATCTAAACACGCACACACAAGGAAAAGGAGGAGATAATGTACCAAGTCCTTTCAAGTACCTCACTTCTATTTAGCAGTACTCTTTGTCAACTCAATGTTTTTTTTTTTGTGGGGTGGGGGTGGAAGTACAGAATTTTTGCGAAAACTCGTACTTATTACAATGATAGGGTTGTTTTTTTTTTTTTTGATTTCTTACCGATTTCTGATACCTGTATTGACAAATCTGGATTCACATCTCATAAGACCCATTAAAGGGGAGGATGTTTCTTACCACAATTTCTCATTTGCATAGCTCGAACTAAGACCTCTAGTTAAGGGATAATATTGCATGTCAATTACGTACGTCTTTAAAGTCGAAGAAATTGTTATTAGCTGTTTCCTTTTTTTGGTACACCACAGAGACCAGATTAACATACAAAATTAAATACATATGTTAAAAGACCCTATAGGAGCGGACGCGAGATAGGTCAAGAAACCTCATATGCTTGTATTTGGGAATAACGTCGATTTTGGGGAAGAAAAGGGAGAGAGCTCACTACTAAGCCAAAGAAACAGAACTAACTTTTAGTTCAAGCTTAAATTAAGTTTCAATATGTTTTGAAGATTATGGAATCATTATATTTTGTAAGCTTCACTATGGGTTCAAAATAGAGAGAGACACACGCACACACAGAGATGAAGTGTTTCCATGATATGACCTCCGTACTTGTTAAATGGGTTTAAATTACTTGCATCACATCACATGATTTCCATTAAGAAGTTTACCAAGTTAAATCTTGAATTTACTACCGTGTTGAACTTTGAAAAAAAACATGTATTACGTAAAAGCTTGTGTCTTTCCAATTGAAAGATATAGAATACCATGTGAGAATATGCATGTGTTACATATGCGTTCTTAAGTAATAAGAATCTTGTACATAAAGTTACAAAACAAGGGCATGAATATAAGTTGAGAGATGAATGAACAAATTTATCGAGATATTCTCCTAGGCATAGTGCAGCCTTATCAGAGATCTTTAACTGACAGGGAAGGAATCAGACCGTCGTTATGATAATGGTGATGGCCAATATCAGTCAGCCACAGATCTTCAGTTACAGGATCTAATCCTCGACGAAAAGTAAGAGAATTTGAACATATTTTGATCAATTCAACTATGCATACTCACAAAGGAAACACAAAAGTAAAAATTGAAGTAAAAGATGAGCTATAAGTAAGATAATAAGCCATAGGATAAGTGCTAAGATTACAAAAAGCAAGAGATTTAAGTTCCAAAGATGCAAGTACGGACTATAAGCCTACTATAGTAGTAAGTTATTATAACGAGATGAGTTCAGATAGCACAGCATAAAGGAAAAATGTTCAAGTATCAAAAACCGAAAAATAAAAAAAACAAAAGTTTAAGATACCATATTTGAGTAGTCTTTTCTTTTCCCATATATTGTTAAACTCTTTAGCCAAATACTGAAGTTGGAATCAAGAGTCAAACAAATTGGACATTGCTCAACCTCTGTTTTAAAAGGCAGAATTGGGACTCGCCACAGGGCAGAGCACTCGTAAAACGCCCTTGGGCTTATGTGTGGGGCTTAGTCCCGTGAGATTTACGCCCCGGACACGCCAACACCCAGCATACTGTGCTCGCCTAATAGAACTTTATGCAATTGTATGTAACTAACCTTGTAAATCCTCAACTTTTCTTAATAAATCGTTAACTATATAAAATTACTTTTTTCTTAATCATAAATCATTAAGTTGAGAGTATTTTATGTCAAAATAAAAATAAAAATTATTGCACGTAATCCACTAAAACTACTATGATAGCGAATTTTAAATAAATCTTTCATTGAAAAAGTATTTATTTATTAACTTTTGTTATGTCTTTACTATATAATAATCCGTAATTTTTTTAATAATTAGTTTTCTAAATATTTTTTTTTACGTTTACGAGATACAATACTAATTAATTTAATAGCTCAGTATTAGCTAGTAACTATTTGCAAATAATTAGTTATCATGGTATTGTATGGTTAATTATGTGTCACTTTATTAACTTGTCGAAACTTAAAAATAAATGATGCTAGAGAATCATACTTAAATTGTGAATTATGTTTATATAAATTCTCTTTCAAATAGAAAGTATATTAAATAAAAGGAGTATTTTAAGAAAAATATCAAATTATAATATCGAAATTCTTTCAAGATTTATTACTCCTTAAGATAATAATATAAGATTTTGTATCGAATACAATACTTTTATGTTTGAGTATTTTGTATCGAATACAATACTTTTATGTTTGAGTTGTAACGACGTTGCTGCTAATTTGCATATTATGATATATGTCATACTTCTCGTATTATTCATAGTTGAATTATAATTTATAAATATTTTAAATATATTATTTGTTATAATTTTGTTATTTTAATGCAATTTTTGAAATTAATTTTTATTTTATACTATCCTAAAATAGATCCGTGGGACTTACGCCCCATGTTTCAAGGCTTACGCCTCTCCTCGTCAGAGGTAAAATGCCTCGCTTCACGCCTCCGCCTTTTAAAACATTGTGCTCAACGAGTGAATGGCTCATTTCATACATTCTTTTGAAACTTGGGACCAGTACAATTATAGATCAAAGTTCCCAATGCAGTAAAAATAATACTAGACAGACTAGGATAATGTGTGGAAGGATTAGAATATGGAATGAGGAAACTCTAAATCTACTAATCGATATAAACTGTTGAGCTGTAAATGAAAAATGACAAAAAGTTCTTAAAATTTCCGGCGTAAGATAATACATGCTTCATCTCAAGAGATCCTACCATCCTACATGGTCTTCTTGAATACCAGATACCAGATCTGTAAAGGATTCTGCTGTAAGAGACAGAAGACCATCCCACCAGCTTCCTACTCGCACTTGATTGACCGGTATATGTGACGGACAAAAAATAGGGCTGCGCGGAAACCAACAGTCCCGAGCATGAGAAAGAAACCGTAGCAGATGCAAGCCATGTATCCAAAGAAGAATGAGGTTTGCATGAAGCCAGACATATCAGAACGGGCATAATAGTAATACAAGCAGTAGCCGTAGATGAAGAGTCCAGTTGATCCACCACAAAGGAAAGCCCTGTTTGGAGTAACAACATATACAAATTAGTTCTTCAAATGTTCATCTGAAATATCATGATGTTAAGCACATCAAAGTAACGTATTGCAAAAGGATTCTCAACACTCTTTCTTTGCTTGCATAGATGAAGAACCAAATTGGTTGATGCATATATTATTGAAAAGAAAGATCACTGAATAGCAATAGCAGTAAATGAACAAACATACCTCCACCACCATTCATGATCTTCAGCAGCAAGTTGAAAGTATGTTAATGCCACAGTTATAAAAGCAGTGACAATTATAAGAATAATGAAGACTATAAATAAGATGCTGTATATTGTGTAGATCCTGTGACCCCAAACACTTGCAAATATATAGTAAAGTTCGATATATATGGCGCTGAAAGGCAAAAATCCAGCCATTGCCATCTGAGGTAGTGTTCCGCGGTACCAAGGTAATGGTGGGATCTCTCTTGGGTATTTGGTGGTTCGACAAGGAGCTTGGAATTCAGCCTTGCTGTTCTTTCCAGCTATCCCTCCCAGTACAAGCAAAGGTGATGTTACAAGAGCCCATATTAGAAAGATGACCACAATAGTTCCAAAAGGCAGTGCAGCAGTGGCACTGTATGCAATTGCTACACTGTTAAGGAAACAGAACGTGAGAAACAGGGGTCCACAAAACAAGCCTCCAGTCAATAACAAATTCCTGACCTGCAGGATGAAAGGAAATCCAATGATTAAGTTTGCCGTATTCACTTCCATTTTCAGCTTTGTTTCATTAGCTAGGCAACAACTAACTAAACAAACACAGAGCCACGGTTATTTGACGGCATACACCAACCCAAAAAAAGAATGAAGTAGAACTTTCCAGACACATGATCTGGTATGAATACTTCTCTAATAACATGTAATATCTCTTGGACATGACAAGTGTAACTTTTCGCAAAAGATAAAGTGAAAACAAAACACCGAGACACGGTTTTGATGGCATACACAAACCAAAAAAGAATGAAGTGAGACTTGCCAGCCACTGTCTCTGATATGGATACTTCTCTAATAATATGTAGTAATATCTCTTGGACGTGACCAAGTGTAACCCATACAAGATGAAGTGAATTACATGATAGAATGAAGATAAACTGCTTCTCTGAACTCAGCTTCCTTAATGTTCTGTCCAGAAGGAACATCTATCGTACAAAACATTACATGCCTAAATCAAATGCAAAACTCTATGTTCAACTTGTTTTACCTGCTTGAACAAGATGCTTTATTAACTAAGTTCTGTTTCTTCCTTTGCTTAGAAAAAGAGCAATGGGATAACAGATGAATCCTCTAACCCTTAATATAGAAGGTCAAAGTTATGGCATTAGAGTAGGCGCTTTCAGCAAACAAATGACTTGACATGCTATACAAACCTTCAATTTTTCGGTCTTCTTAAGAAAAGGATAGAGAAAAATAATTCCTTGGCAAGCAACAAAATACGATTGAAAAAGGTCAAAGCTTTTATCCTTGTTTTGGGATGATAATAAGCATATAGCTGGAACTTAAAGTTAGTGCACCAGATAAAATTCCCAAAATACATTCAAATGGAAAAGCAATATAATAGAGACATGAAAACAAACCCAGTTTGTCCCTTCTAGCTGGCAGTAGAAAGCGGAAGCTGTATAGCCTGCAATTCCAGATGTGAGAGCATATATGACGACCAATGCCGTGAATAAGGCTCCGCGGTTGTATGGATAGAAAACACCAACAAGGGAGAGAAGGAAAATAAAGATGGTCCTAGGAATTGAAAGGAAAAAGTGTTAGAAAGGCTGCTTGAGACAACAAATTACCTAATTGCCTAGTCGAAAGCTGCCAGATTGAGCTAGTTGACCAATAAAACAACTCATAAAATAATTTTCTTATATAAGTAAAGAGTAAATACACAATCACACATCAAAAGGACCTTTTAAATATCCTATTTAGAACTTTATTTTTCAGAGCAAAAAACTTGAAAATACTTACAGTGTGAATAGCTGGGTACCACTACCAAGTGCTGCAGCCAACACGGATTTGTAATTTGGATACCTAAAAACATCACCATGGATGTATTTCCACCCAGTTTCTTCTTGGTCATCAGCTGCCTCCTCATCATGTGCGTACCTTTAAAAGCAAAGATGAATAGTATTTGAGCCAAAGGCTAAGACAAACTTTATCTTGAGAGACCAACAAAAGTACATAAACCAAACAAATTAACAAAATGACTACATACTTGACAAAGTCATTCTTAAGGACCCGCATAAGAATTGTGGCAAGAAAACCAGTTAAGAGAAGAACTGTCACGCAGGAATTGATAATTGAGAACCAATGAATTTCCAGGTGATGTGGCAACGATGAAGACTGTGAATACTTCTCCATCCTCTTATCAAAAGGTGTTTTTGTCTCTTTCCATTTTACAGAGTACATGAATTCAACATCAACCTCCTTATCCTCTGTGATATCTACCAGAGCATTAGGATCAGTTCGTGCATTGATCTCAATCACACGATCATTGTTGTAAAAGATCTCAAAATGGAGATGTTTAAACAGGTAATATTTGTACTCGCTGGGGTCAGATTTTCCTTCCTTATCAACTTTCCCTAAGAAACCCCAAATGGGCAAGTCATCATAATACATTTGGAAATAGTAGTCTTTAGCAACAGCACTGCGGAATTGAGCAACTTCTTCCTTCGACAACTTCTTCTTGCAAACTATTTCTGAGTCCTTGTCGTACATAAAGTCGAGCTTGTAAGGGGCACTGACCAATCGATCACCATTCAAGACCTCACCAAGAGCTTCCTTTTTCTCCATCACGTGGGCTGCAAGAACATTCCTCAGTAAATTGAAACTTAAACTCTACGAGTAACTTAAGAAAGGAAACCCACATAACAATGATTACATACCTGGAGCACAAAAAGGAAGATCGAAGAACCGGTATGTTTCACTAGAAAGAAATCCAAAACAGAACAAGCCATCAGCTATGAACCAGATAAAAGAAAACAGAATAGAGACGTTTTCATAAATGCAGTGCATATACATGAGTATGGCACTTATTAAAGCATAAGAGGGAGATTATAAAATTTCCTAGGCCTTGTGTATCGAGAATGCAATCAGCCTTGTCAGAGGTAGCAGGCCTCCAGAGGTGCAATCCAAGTTTCAGTCAAATAAATCAACCAACTAGACCTCAATCTCAAATTAGCTGTGGCTGGCTATATGAATCCTCTATATCCATTTCGCTCTATTCAGGTACATTCCTTTCCAATACTAAATAAACTGTCTTTCAAGGAAAATTACCAGTTCTCCCAAAATCTCACCCTTATTCGATTGTGAACATACAAAATGTAATTCGAATAAAAAAGAACTCCCGAAAAAAACTTAATTGAAGTATATCTACACCAACTACTTCTTAGTCTGGACGCAAGAATGGAGTCTCAGCCAGAGGCGGACCTCCGGTATAACCTATGGGTTCCCGGAAACTAAGTAGCTTTTGACCATACCCTGTATATATGTATTAAGAAATCTACTAAATATCTATTTGACTGTGATTCGGTGAACCCAGTCATCATTGTATACTGAATCCGAGATCCCAATATCACCAAATCTTAGCTCTTTCTACATTGTACGTAAATTAGTTAGCTCAACAGAAATCTCTATCAAGCTAGAAATTCATAAAATCGGCACAACAATACACTCAACAACACATCTGCCATTAAAAATCTTTCATTTTTATACCCACCGACAATTTTCCGAGCACAACAAAAACAACACTATAAATTTCACCGAGAAATCACATAACGTCTAGCTCGATCACGCAAAATAGAACACAATGTAAATTCAGCTTTGTAGATAGAGATCTAACGGCGAGTAAATTAGTTAATTAATTACCTGGGATTATGGAAAGGACCGACCTTGTTAGCATAAAGAGGAACCGGATCTCCGGCTTTGTACTTGTGATCTGAACCGTCCGATCTCACCGGCGATGCACAACTGACAATCAGCAAAACGACGACGTACCAAGCCATCGTCCTCTTCTTCTTCTCCATTTTCCTAACGAACTTTCTGGAGATCAATGTGATTATATAATACAAGTGTGTAAATTTGCTAGATGAATTTGTAGGGGGGGGGGTGGAGGGAGGGGAGGGAGGATAGATCTCGATCTCCCTGAGAGAAACGAAATGAGGAAGTAGATATGGAGTGGGATCTTATTAGGGGGACAGGGTTTCCGCCTCACGCGCTTCTATAGAGAGTGAAGCGCAAACAAACAACGTCGACTTGTGAACGTAAGTTAGGAAGGAGAACGTGACTCCTCAGCTTTAGTTTTCTATTTTATTTTATTTATTATTCTTATTTACTATTTATTTTTATTACGGTGCCTTTTTGAGTTAATCTCTGAGTTTTTCTTCACCAATTAACGTGGTGGAATGAATTTAAGAACGAAGAAATTTAAGCTTTATCCGGCATAAATCCCAATTACTCGGGTTTATTTGTAAAAATAGAGATTATCTTCCTCTATTTCTTTATCAGTAGAAAATTGGAGTTTTTGTGAGAAAAAATGATGTTAGAATTCTCTATTTTTACAAGTTATAACATTTGGAAAGAAAAAAATTGGACTAGTCTTATTTAAGAGAAAAACTTTGCTGGAATTAATATTCATAATTTAAAGAGGATTTTATCAAACATATATATGTATTCAAAGTTCTTCCAAAAAACTTTCAACAAACAAAATCAACCCGGGACTCATTCTATGAATATACACACATTTATAAAGCATACTCTGAATCAAAATTGTTAATGAACAATTTTAACTCTAAATTGTTAATGGACAATTTTAACTTAGGCTATATTCTTATAATTTGGTGGATATCTAATTAAGTTGGTAATTTAATAAATTTTACCTTAATTGAGGTTTTAAGTCCACTACCCTTTCATCGTCAAGCCAAATTTTCCTCATTAGGACAGACGTACACTTCCTTTCAATTTTAACGTTACTTTTCGAGATTCACTCTCTCGATCTTCTGAATTAGTAAGGCTCCACTATATTAATTAATTGTTGTTGGTCGATGAAAATGTACATGTATAAAAAAAAAATTGTATATCAATGGATTTTTACCTATTTATACTATATGCCTCTCTAATCAAATTTTAACTTAATTACATGGTCATATACAATTTTTCAATTATATACAAAATAGTTTTAAATGAGTCTCTCTTGATTGTAGTTCATTAATTTAGTAAATCCCCCAATCACGGTACTTTTTTTCCTCTTTCTTTCTTTGAAATCAACCCTCTTTCTGTAAGGTTTTTCCTTCTAAAGCTCATAATTTTCTCTAACAATGCCGAAGAAAGGGATTAATTTTTTAGATCTCAATTTTTCCATGGCCGAGGTTTCGATCTTTTCTGGGCTTCCCCTTTTCTTGTTGGCGTTCCGATGGCGGGATAGCAGCAGATGGATATTAATCAATAAATTTAGAAGGTGTTTGACTCTCCACCATTGACAACCATTAAAAAAGCTTTGAAGCTTTAATTTCGAATTCGGATTTTTCAAAAAATATTATACGTTTGGATTGGGTGTTATTGCAAACGATTAGGGATATTTCATGGAGTTTATATCTCGATTTTGAGGGTATTTGGTGAAGATTAGATTTGATTTGGCTGGATTTTCATATTGAAATTCGAAGAAGAAGAAGCAGACCACACCACATACAAAATATATACAAATCATATACAAAATACACAAAAAAGACATATTGAATAAAATTTGTATGAAAATTGTATGTAAGTTCTATGATGTTGTAATTGTATTTGACTGGGTAAGATGATGTATTGAAGTGCAAATAAGTAATAAATTAGTTCTATACTGTATAATTAGTTATATGAAATTTGTTTTTAGTATGTATGTTGTTGTAAATATATCAAATTTTGTATTAAATTTGTATGAAATTTATTTTTAATTTGTATCATGTTGTACCGTACATCATTCTTTTCTTAAAATAGGTAAGTATGGCCAAGAGAGAGAAGAGTTGTGCTAAATATGGCTTAAAATAGGTAACACATAACTGGAAGGAGTCTTATTTAGATGAAAGGATAATTTGGACTTCGTTTCCTTCACTTACGCTTTTTCCAAGCAAAGAATCTCCTAATTTAAGGCACTAATAATGGATTGTATACAAATTATAAAAAAAAAAAATTATTTAGGACGAATAATATACAAAATTACATAATTTTGATAAATAAGTTTCAAATATTGTATAGGATTGAAAAACCCCTATATTAATTCGTTTAGCAGTTGCATACGGACCTTGCTACTGAAGTGATTTGTCAACTTCTCTAGGATTTTCATTTAAAATTACTCACCAAAAACCCTTTTACTTTAGAAAATGTCTTTTCTTTTAAAGTGATGATATGCTTGTAAGCTTCGATATCTCAACATTAATAGCTCGTTTGGCCAAGCTGTAAAAATCAGCTTATTTTGAGAAGTGTTTTTTTTTAAAAGTGCTTTTCTCAAAAGTACTTTTGGTGAGAATCGGTTTGTGTTTGGCTAATTAGTTTGAAAAGCACTTCTGAGCAGCAATTAGTGTTTCGCTAAGCTTTAAAAAACTGCTTCTAAGTGTATTTTTCTCAAAAGTGCTTCTCAAAAAAGTAGCTTCTACTTTTTTCTGCTTCTCCTAAAAAACACTTTTTTTCCTTCCAAAAGCTTGGCCAAACACCTCAATTTTTGGCCAAAAGTGCTTTTGGCAAAGAAAAAACACTTTTGGCCAAAAAGAAACTTGGCCAAACAGGCTATAAGATCGACAAGTGTAAGAAATTGTCATCCTATTTATATTGTGACCTTAACTTGTGTTAGAAATTCTAATTAGACATATAAACTCTCCATATAGGTTTGATACTCTCCAAATAGTTTCAAATATATAATACAATAAGGACGTGCTAGTATGTTACTTACGAGTTCGACCGAATCCAATAGTTTTAGTTCAAACCCTATATTTATAGTAAAAAATCTGCTAAATATATACAAAATTAAATTCAGAACCCAATTACTAACATGTGATGTTGCTATCTAGTATCTTTATAAAATCATAATTAATGATAAAATAGGGTTTTTTTTTTTAAAAAAAAAAGTATGTTTATGTTCAAGTAGGACTTTCACCTTGAAATTGAGAAGATATACTTGAAAATAACAAAGTGATTGAATACTTGAAATCGGCCTATTTAACTATACTGATATTTGACTTATTAAAAAATCAGAATAATTAGCTCAAGTGAATTTACTCCATTCATCTATATTTTCTTCTCATTTCTGCATTAAGTGACATGTTACAAATTTCATAGTGTATATTTAACAGTACTCACTATTACTATTTTATACGTTGCTGTAGATTTGAAATATTTCTTTCTTATGTTGAAGTGTTTGAAGTCCTTAGTTTTCAAACTTTTCGAATATACTTCAACATAGAACTAAAACAATCATCTGAGTTGGAAGATCAAAGTAAGAAAGCAAATTTTAAGCAAATTATTTTACGAAGACAATAGACACTCGTAGAAATGTAAGATAACAAGGCATAAAATATACATATGTAGATTGGCCTTTTTCTGAACTTGGTGTGTAGCGGGAGCTTAGTACAATGAATTTTCTACTTGTGCAAAGACAAAGGACTTTTTGAAGGGGAGTTTTGGCGTAATTGGTAAAGTTGCTATCATGTGATCAGGAAGTCATGAGTTCAAGCCATGAAAACAATTTCTTGCAGAAATGTAGGATAAGGCTGTGTACAATAAACCCTTATGGTTCGGCCTTTCCCCGAACCCTGCACGCAAAAGGAGCTTAGTGCACCGTACTGCTTTTTTTACTATCTCTTTTTCTTATGTGACATAGGGGACAAGTTCCCTTTGTATCACTGTAAAAGGGGGTAAAAAGTAAGAAGTTGCATAGGGGAGTATATATTAGTAGCTACACAAATAGTAATCCATTCACTTAGTTTGACACTTCTCATAATTACCATTTCAAAAATAATAATATATTTTTATATTTCCTTAATAATAAGGTTTTATAGCTACACAAACGTTATGGTATATTTAAAATTATAAATATAACGGTGGTTAAATTTGAATAATATTTGAAAGTAGCAGGTTAAATTTAATTCTTTTCTCTCGTCTTGATGAGAAGTTTTTATAAATACAAAAATATTATCACGTATTTAAAATTACAAGTTTCAAAAGTCTTATAGCTACACAAACATGCATTACGGCACATTGAAAGTTACAATTGTAAAAGTTTTTTTTCAAAAAATTTCGTGCTGAGTAAAATTAAGAAAATAAATTGAAACATATGGAGTAATTAATTAGTGCCAGCTGTGTTGGTGGCATATATGGACACAGTTAATTAGTTGTTTCAAAATAAACCAGATAAGTTGAAGAATATGATGTTCCACATTACTTCTAAGTTACTTTTGTATCACATGCATAATCTCCTAGCTTACCTACTGATGGTTTAGTGAAAATTGAGCAAGCCCCAAATATGGGTTTTACGTGAATTAACAAGCCTCTTAGCCATTTGAGTAATTGAAATAATCATTAGAAGTTGAAATACTGGTACAATCAAATCTCTTTATAATAGTCTCATTTGTTCTGAAATTTTTAGCTGCTATAGTGAAGTGTTGTTACAGAGAACATATATTATAACATAATATAATATTCGGTTTCGAGAGAAACTCGATTTTTATAGTGAACGACTATTATATAAGGATATTATTATAGGGAAATCCGACTGTATAATGAATCTCTCTTCTTTCTTTATATAAATTTAGGGGTTGAATCGGTCTAACAATGATCATGTCATTCTTGATTGACTAAAAAATAGTAAGAGTTGGTATAGATAGTTCTGAAATGGGATCACCTTTTTGAGTAATTATATCTCGTCTGCTCGGCTTAAATTAAAGACAAGAACAATTAAGGAGGAAGAAGGATTACTAAAAGAATCCATGTTGGAATCAATACATCTAAGTTGTTAAAGCTAGGTCATGATTCAATAATGAAGTTGTCTACGTGTGACCTATAGATTATTGGTTCGAACTGTGGAAGCAATTACTAATATGCTTGGATTAGGTTAGATTGTCTATATTATCATACCCTTGGAGTACGTCCCTTTCTCGAACCTTGTATGAATACAAATACTTTATGCACCAGGCTATCCAATGATTCAACGATGAGCCATGAGACACTCATACTCAATTCACATTGTGTACTTTTTTTCTTCTTTTTCCTTTTTTCTTCTGTGTCGTGACTAATGAAATATTAATAATATTATATTCACCATGTTAAGGAGAAGTCTAATAAATCAAGTTCAATAGTGAAGAATTGTGTGCAATTGTATACCAAGATAATGTCAATGATTTTACCACTAAAGTTTAAAGTATAGTGACACGAATGAGAGTCTTCCACATAATAAGTCGCAGCAGAAACAAATTCAAGATTTAAACTTTATAGGTTCAACTTTAAAAACTTTAATATTGAACCCATTGTATTTTTAAAATTAACGGTTCATATCTACTATTTATTATAATTTTATTATATTTTTACATAAATTTATGCTCCGCACTAAATCTATATAAATTCCTTTTTTTTAATAAAAAAAAGGAAGATAAGTTATATTTATCCTTTCTTAAATATTAAGATCTTTTCTGGCCACCAACATCTTGGCCTAATAGTAAGGATCAGGCAGTGTTTAACCAAAATTTAGATTTTAGGTCAAAGCTTGAATTTAGAAGAACTCGGGTTACTGATAATCCGAAAAAAGTATATAAAGAAAGAGATTTGTGAATAATATAATTAGAAAGCAAGTAAATCAAAGTATATTCCAGTAGTGTTTTTTTTTCGTCCCCTACAGTTGTTTGTGACTTTCCCTTTTATAGCCGTTTTAGGAATACAGACTTTACCTTTGTCATAATAAGACAATTATGGATAATTAATGACCTTAAATATTACGTTATGCAATCATATACATTAAATACATATTCTCTAACGTTTCTAGCATTTAATACTCATTAAATGCTGTATCTGGGCTCTTTTCTGTTGTCAGATTCATTCCTTTGACTCTTCTCGATCTTTGATCTTTGAATGTATTGAATAGGTACGAGCGTTGAATTACTTGTATGAATGCTCGTGCCTTCTTTATTTAACTTACTCGTATCGGTTGTTGCTCGTATATGTTCCTGCTCGTATCTGTTAACCAACTTTAATTCTTTGACTGTTTGACCAGTCTACATGTCATGACACGTCACCATATATATAAATACAATTTTTCCCAATACAGATAGTCCCCCCACTTTCCATTTATTCATCAGTTTGAATATTTGGGAAGTGGAATTCATTAAAGGAGAATTTTTGTCACCATTAATGCTCTGACAGAGTTGACACTTCAATTATCACTTTCATTTAATGCTTCAGACACGTGTCATCTTCTTATTGGTCGTACTATTTTGCAGCACTTTTTTAGGCTTTCTTTTTGGCTTCACTTTTTACGAAGTATCAGTTATCATCATTATGGTTCTTCCATCGTCGTGCTTTTCCTCTTTTCCAGCTATCCATTAGTATAAATATAACTTCTCTTCTCGTCTTGTTTCACATAAAGCGTATCAAACATTCTAACTTTTGAAATCTCCTTATTATTTTCTGCTCCACTTCAACCTTCTCTGTCATGGCTTCATCAAATCCTAACCCTAAGAGAACCCACATTTTGGATAGCTTCCCTAATGCTCCGATTAGACACAGAAGAGGGGGTAGACTCCGTAGCCTTGGATCTGTTCGTGGTAGTACGTCAACTCCTTCTTCCAGCTCTGGTCCCTCTTCTGGGACTAGGGGTTCACACTCTCAGAGGAGTTCTTCTCGTAATAAAGAATCTTCTGAGCCACTTCGTGAACCTTTGGTTGAGGAAATAATCCCCTCTGAAATTTCCTTTCATCATGATAGAGAGTCTCTTAGAACTCAAGTTGCTTCTTTAGATCGTGCTGATCCCTTTCCTACTCAAATCACAGAAGTTTTAGCTCCCATAGTTCGTAAGGACTGTCATTGGAGTGACGATTTCCCAATTATCATACCCAACTCAAATCAGAGGATCACATCTTACTTAATAGGATTCTCCTTTGTTTACACATACCCCTTTACCCTAGGGTTTAAACCGGCCATTGACCCGATTATTCTAGATTTTTGTCGTTTTTTCGACGTATGTTTGGGTCAAATTGGTCCGATTGTGTGGAGAGCTGTCGCCTATTTGAGTCACCTTGCTAACATGGCAGACGTTGAGTTCACTTTACCCCACCTAATTCGTCTTTACTCCCCTAGGCTTTTTCGAAACGGCGTGTTTGGTTTAGCAGCCAGGAGTAAGAGGGTCTTAGTGAGTCCCGAGGATGATAAAGACCGTGGCTGGTATGCCCGGTTTGTTGCCGCTCCCACTGCTAGCTTAGTGGGTGAAAAGAACATTCGCTTCCCTGAGAAGTGAAATTTTGCACGTAAGTGTTAAATTCTTCTTGTGCCTTTTTAATTCCTAGGCTTGCTTATTTTTCTTAATCTTGCTTCTTTTTCTTTTCAGCAACCATGGGTGTTGTGGAATCTGTGTCCAACTTCCGTGGTTGGGTAGAAAAGTTACTGAAGATTGCCCCAATGGAGGGTAGATCATGGAAAACTCTTTCCAACCGTTATGGTTGGAAGTAAAAACTCATGGTAAGAATTTCTATTTTTACCTTATCTATTTAAGTACTTTTGTTATTCTAACTTTCAACCTTCTTTCTATCAGGTTTTGCCATTCGAGGAGTTACTCCAGAGGCCATCTTGGCGTCCCGTGACTCCTTAAGTGCTCGCACCTCTTCAAATCAAGACATATTCTTGGGATCTTCAGTTCAAGATATATTCTTGGGATCTGTAAAGAGAAAATCTACTGAAGAAGATGATTCTGAAGAAGAAGACGAGGGTTCTCTGGTGTCAAGACCAAGAGTCAGGAGACGTATCGTCTCTAAAAATGAGGCTGATGTCTCCCCTCACCTATCTCTTTCTGAACCTGTTATTACTCCGGTGATCATCCCTGATGATGATGTTTCTCCTCCTCCTGACACTCATGAATCTATAAATCAACTTTTTATTAGTGGTTCGATAGTGGGTCTTTAGGACCAGTTCTAAATGAACTTCCTTTGTCTTCTTTTACCTCTTCCGTTCCTGTTATTGCTTCTTTACCTTCATCAACTACTACTTCCGTACCTTCCTCCATTATTTTTACTCCTTCCACTGCTCCTCCTTTAGTAACTCCTCCCCCCATTGTCCACCGTACAGAAGTGGGCTCTTCAAGTAGGGGTTCTGCTATGAGGAGTGTGATCATTGAGGTTCCTGCCAACAACAGTCTTTTAAGAAAGTCCGGGCAAGCTGATACTTGGCTCGAGCCTCTGATTGGCCCTATTGAGAAGTCTAAACTTGAAAGCCATAGTAATATAACCCTCATGAATGATATAGTTCATGCGACTTTGAAGGTATTTTCTAGTCTTTTATTTTATTAAGACTTTTGACTTCGGGCCTAACCTTGCCTCCCCCTTTTTTTGTTTGTGTAGGCCAATCTTATCGGTACTGAACTAATGACCCGAATCTCTCTTTTGGAAAAACTGGCTCGTGACTTGGAAAAGACTGCTCATGATGCAGAAGAAGCTGCCCGTGGTTCTCAATTGGAGGCAAACAACTGGAAGGGCCAGTTTGAAAGTATACAAATCGATATGGAGAACTTGGAAGAGAGGAAAAATACCTTGGAGAAACAAGTCCAAACTCTAACCTCCGAGCTGGCGATGATTAAAGCTACTTCAAGCCAAACTGAGAAGGAAAGAAGACGCCTTGAATCTTCCTTTTCGGAACAGCTGTCCAAGGTCAACGAGGAAAATAGGGCTCTAAAGACTTTGCTAGCTCAGAAAGAAATGCATGCGGGGGATTTAGCACAAAACCTTTCACGGGTACAAGAAGAACTGCGAGTTTCTGTAGATAAGGTTCATGCTCTAGAGAGTTCTCATACCACCCTTCAATCATCTTATAGTTCTGTCTTAGCTAAAAACGAAGAACTTAAGAATGAAGTTGCTGCTTGGGAGAGAGATTATGAACTTCTTGAAGAGTCAACCAATGTTGAGGTGAGTTGGACCTTTTTAAAGTCTCGTCGTGACACCTTGGTAGAAATGGGCCAAGAAAATTTCAACCTGGAGTCTGAATTAGCCAAAGTGAACGAGGCTATTGAACGAGCACAACAACCACAAGATTTTTCATCTCCCGAGGCTGGAGCTTCTGTGATTGAAACTCTTTTGGCTGAGACTCCCGCAGTTGAAGTCCCCGTGACTGTTGAGATTTGAGATTGCCACGAGTGTCACACCTTCCTCAATTTCATCCGTGCCTCTTGCTGCTGGTCAAGTTGAAACTTCATCTATTGATACTCCAATGGTTGAAAATCAACCTGCTTCTGTTGGCGATGCTGTTCCAGTTGAGCCCGCTGATGATCCTTCTTCAGTCCTTTCCTCTTAGTGACAAATGAATTTACATATGTTTTTTTTTTAAATTCCCTTTTTGCAGGTATCTATTTGGAAAAGTGTGTTTAAAGTTCTTGGACTCATTTGAAAGTTTTTGTAATCAAACCCTTGGCTACCACTTGAGGGTTGAAAAAAAAAATACAAGTCCCCAAGTCTTGTTATGGGGCGTTTTGTATAAACAATTCGATGACTTAGTCTTTAGCTTTAAATATTAGGAAGCTTTTATTATCATTGAACTTCCGTCTGTTCTATCCTTGCCTTTTTATTTTCAAGGACTTAAAGGATATCTGCATTTTTGTTCTTTGAAAAATGCTTCTGTTAATCCCATGACTAAATAACATGAGTTTTATAAAAGAGGGCCCTTTTATATTTTGACACTTAATGAAGAAGACGTCTCAACTTCATAATGGTGTGATCATACGATAAAAGAAATAGGAACACACATGTTTTTTGCAATAACTGCGACAAATTTTTATTTCTGAACTTTGACAAGTTTTGAATAATACTTTACATGTGTTTGAATTACATCTATAACTTTCTCGTAACTGTTTTCCTTGTAATAGATTTATACAAAAGAAGAACAATAGATACGGGGTTTTTCCTTATAACCTGTTTTAGTACATAGTCCCTTTAGCTCCAAAACATTAGGAAGAGTTTTGAGAGATGACTCCATTGTTCTTATGGGAAAGAATACTACGATGCCATGACTTCGTAACTTTCACTCCGCACTTGATTCTTCTAGGCTTGATTTTCTAAATCTTCTTTGCCTTTGCCTTTTTCATACACGTGACTGTATATACTATGTAGTCCCCCAAGTGTTTGAGTGTTGAAGTATGAAGCCTCGAGTACTTGATAGTTTCCTTCACCTGGTCCTTTTCCTGAAGAGGAAATACATACGGGACTCGGGGGTGCGATTATAGATGAAGACTGCTTAACCCGTGTATACTTCTATTAGAATAATTGTAACCCTGGGCTAGGAATTTTAGTTTATTCCATTTTGCCTTACAGGTCGTGACTCATCATTTAGTACGGGTTAGCGTTTTGCCTATCATCTAAAATCGTTAGTAAAATTTTAACAATTCAAAAAATATAATTTAACATGGTGATACCTGACCGTGGGTTTTTCCTTAGAAGTAATATCTCTTCAAATGAACTGCATTCCAATGTGAAGGAAGCACCTTCCCGTCCATTGTTTCCAACTCGTATGCTCCTTTTCCTGCAATATCTCGAACTCTGTAGGGTCCTTCCCAGGTTGGACTTAGTTTACCCGCGTTGGCTGCCTTTGTAGATTGAAAAACCTTTTTAAGCACGAAGTCCCCAATTTTGAAGTACCTCAGCCGTGCTTTCCTGTTGTAATATCGTTCGATCACTTGTTTTTGTGCTGCCATTCTTATTAATGCAGCTTCTCTCTTACCTTCCAGTAGATCCAAATTGACCCGCATCTCTTCATCATTAGCCTCTTGTGTTGCTTGTGAGAATCTTGTACTTGGTTCTCCTATTTCAACTGGAATTAATGCTTCAGCTCCATAAACTAAAGAGAAAGGGGTTTCACCTGTGCTCGTCTTTGTTGTCGTGCGATATTCCCATAACACCCCGGGTAACACCTCAGGCCAACTACCCTTTGACTCCTCTAAACGTTTCTTCAAATTGTTGATTATGACTTTGTTCGTTGATTCTGCTTGCCCGTTGCCCACCGGGTGATAATGTGTAGATGTGATCCTTTTAATTTGCCAACTCTCAAAAAACTCTGTCACTCGAGCTCCGATAAATTGAGGGCCATTATCGCATACAATTTCCTTTGGTACACCAAATCGGCAGATGATATTTCGCCAAATAAAATCTTTAACTTCCTTTTCTCGCACTTGTTTAAGTGCTCCTGCCTCTACCCATTTAGTGAAATAATCGGTAAGTACAAGAAGAAACTTTACATGTCCTTTTGCTTGAGGTAATGGACCCACAATATCCATTCCCCACTTCATGAATGGCCATGGTGCTATGACCGGATATAACAATTCCGCAGGTCTATGCATGTTGTTACTGTACCTTTGACATTTATCACATTTAGCTACGAAACTTTCCGCTTCTTCTTCTATTTTAGGCCAGTAGTACCCTGCTCTAATCAAGGTTCTCATCAGTGATCTTCCTCCAGCATGATTCCCGCAATGCCCCTCATGTATTTCCCTCATTACATACTCCGTTTGAGAAGGTCCGAGGCATCTTGCTAAGGGACCACCGAACATCTTACGATAAAGATTCCCCTGTTTTAAACAGTAACGAGCAGCCTTTTTTTCGAAGTGCATGCGCTTGTTTCTTGTCATCAGGGACGGTACCGTACTATAAAAAAGCAACAATTTCATTTCTCCAATCCCAAGTTAAATTATTAAAATTTACCTCATTCTTATCAGGTTCGAGAACTGAATGAAATAAATGTATAAATGAAGCATTTGCATCATTTGCCACATCAGCTGCGGATGCGAGATTAGCTAAGGCATCTGCTTCAACATTTTCATCCCTTGATATTTGTATGACCTTCCAAGTTTGGAATTGCTTTATCAGTTCCCGAACCTTTTTCAAGTACTGTTGCATCCTTGCTTCCCTAGCTGTGTAAGTCCCTAGCATTTGATTAACCACGAGTTGCGAGTCACTTTTGACAATTACTTGATTTATACCAAGTTCTCGTGCCAATTCTATACCTGCAATCACAGCTTCATACTCCGCTTCATTGTTAGTTACGGAATGACATTTAATAGCTTGCCTAATAGTTTCACCCGTAGGTGGTACTAAAACAATTCCTAATCCTGCACCTTTTACGTTAGATGAGCCATCAGTAAATAAGGTCCATGTTCCTGGATTAGCCCCATTAAGTACTTGTACTTCTTTTTCTGCTTCTAGTTGCATCCCTTGGCTAAAGTCAGCCACGAAATTAGCTAATATCTGGGATTTTATTGTTGTTCTAGGTAGGTACGTGATTTCATATTCACTTAGCTCTATGGCCCGTTTAGCTAACCTCCCTGACAATTCATGTTTATGCAATATATTACGTAGGGGATATGCAGTCACTACAACAATGGGATGACATTGAAAATATGGTCTTAACTTCCTAGATGCCATGATTAGAGCAAGTGCTAGTTTTTCTAGTTGTGGATACCGTGTCTCTGCATCTAACAAAGATTTACTAACATAATAGATAGGAGATTGTTTACCCTGCTCTTCTCGAACCAAAACCGCGCTTACCGCAACTTCTGAAACAGCAAGGTAGATGAAAAGTTTCTCCCCAGCCTTTGGTTTTGCTAGCAAAGGTGGATTTGAAAAGTATGTTTTCAAATCCCTAAGTGCTTGTTGACACTCCTCATCCCATTCAAAATGATCCTGCTTCTTAAGAGCCGAGAAGAATTTGAAATATTTTTCCGATGATTTAGAAATGAACCTTCCCAAAGCTGCGATTCTCCCTGTTTGTCTTTGAACCTCTTTTTGTTTGAAAGTATATCAAGGATTTCTTCAATGGCTTTAATCTGTGCAGGATTCACTTCAATACCACGGTTAGAAACAAGAAAACCTAAAAACTTACTTGATGCTACACCAAATGCACATTTTTCTGGATTCAACTTCATATTATATTTTCGTAAGATCTTAAACGTGTCAGACATATGCAATATATGATCTTCCGAATGTTGAGTCTTAACTAGCATATCATCTATATATACCTCCATGGTTTTACCTAAATGTTCTTGAAACATTTGGGTAACTAACCTCTGATACGTTGCACCTGCGTTCTTAAGACCAAAGGGCATTACCTTATAACAGTAAGTCCCCCTGTCTGTTATAAAAGAGGTTTTTTCTTCATCTCCTGGATCCATCTTTATTTGATTATAACCTGAATATGCATCTAAAAAACTTAATAGCTCATGCCCTGCAGTAGCATCAGTTAATTGATCTATGTGCGGTAAAGGAAAAGAATCTTTTGGACAGGCTTTATTAAGGTCTGTGTAATCTACACAGACTCGCCACTTACCGTTCTTCTTTTGGAACCACAATAGTATTAGCTAATCAGTCAGGATATTTTACCTCACGAATTGAACCAGTTTTTAACAATTTTTGAACTTCTTCTTGAATCACCTTGTTCTTGAAAGTTCCTTGCTTTCTTTTCTTTTGCTTGATAGGAGGATATGATGGATCTTCATTCAATTTATGGGTCATGACTTCCGGTGGTATCCCTGTCATGTCAGAATGGGACCAAGCAAAATATTCAATCAATTTACGTTTTACCTCCGGGCTAAGATTAGCTCCTATGTACACTTTTCTCTCGAGCCAATGTATAAATAACACCACGGCCTCTAGCTCTTCTATCGTTGTTTTGATGTTCTCGTTCTCCTCCGGTTCTTGAATGGTATCAGGTCTCGAATCCATATCCATTTGCTTTTGTTCAGGTGAGGTTGACACCGTGTTACCCTCGCCTGAATTTTGTAATTGCTGTTTGTCTTCACCTTTATCAGTTGAATCTGCAACGGAATTGATGCTTCTAGATGATTGTTGATCGCCTCTGATTTGACGTATTCCCCATGGAGATGGAAATTTAATAACTTGATGTAAGGTTGAAGGAACAACCTCCATGTCATGAATCCATGGCCTCCCAAGAATCATATTGTAAGCCATTTCCATATCTACGACTTGAAATTTGGTATCTTTGACGACGCCTTCTGCGAATGTAGCAAGTATTGCTTCTCCTTTCGTTACAACACTAAAGTTGTCAAATCCCGACAAAGTATGTGCTTTTGGAATCAATATATCCCCCGCTTGCATCTCTCGCAATACTCGTATTAAAATAATGTTTACAGAACTACCTGGATCAACCAAAACTCGTTTCACGTTAGTGTCATGTACAAGTAAAGATATTACCGGTGCGTCGTTATGCAGAGTTAAGAGTCCCTCGGCATCTGTGTTGTTGAATATAATATTCTCCTCTTCCAGTACATGTCGAGGCTGCTTCCCGTGGGTAATTGTTACTTTTGAAACCTTTTTATATTATACGTCGTTGATCTCTTCACCCCTCTTATAACGTTGACAGTTCTCTTAGGTGAAAGTGGTTTTGGAGGCTCCTGCCTGTTCTTCATGTATGCTTGTTTACCTTTTTCACTGAATAACTCAGTGAGATACCCCTATTTTAGCAAATGATCAAATTCACTTTGCAGAAACCTGCAATCTGCTGTTTTATGCTCGTGATCGTTATGAAATTCGCACCAATGATCAGGGTTTCATCTGTTTGGATTCGATCGCATTTCCTTTGGCCACCGTACCTTATCTCCCATGCCTCTTAAAACAGCTACGAGTTCAGAGGTGCTTACGTTGAAGTTGTAACCACCGAACCTTGATGAGGAGCCTGATTCCCTTCCATCATCGTCTCGTGACCCGCGTGTGTTTCGATCATTCCCGAACCTTGATGAGGAGCCTGATTCCCTATTCCTAGGTTTGTGATCGTACCTTTGATTATCTTATCTTGACCGTGAGTCCTTTCCCGCAGGTCCCATGTAAGGCTCGTACCTGTTTTTCCCGGATCTCTTGTCACTTTCCGCACGCCTTGAGCTTACCTTTTCTTCTATTTTATGTCGTAAAATAATGTCTTCTTCAATCCTAATTTTTGTACTGTATCTGTTGTAGACGTCATTCCACGTTGTTCCTGGGAATTCTCGAAGGCTTTCTTTGAGTCGCCTCGTGGCTTCTGAACTCTTCTTATTCAAATTACTAGTGAAGGCTATGGCTGCCCAATTGTCAAGTACTCGTGGCAGCGTCATTCTTTCCCGTTGAAATCTATCTACGAACTCTCTAAGCAACTCTGAATCTCCTTGCTTGATTTAGAAGATGTCTTCCATTCTTTTTTCAACTTTTTGAGCTCCCGAGTGTGCTTTAATAAATAAATCTGCAAGCTCAACAAACGAATTTATAGAATTTTCAGGTAAAAGAGAATACCATGTTAAGGCCCCTTAAGTGAGTGTTTCACCGAATTTCTTGACCAAGACTGATTCAATCTATGTAGGCTGTGGAATTCTTGTGTTTGATCTTGAAGGTTTCGCACATAGCGTTCATCAAGTCGTTGTTGAGGTTGGAGCCATTATAAGTAATGATCGACTCTGGAATTTCGAATCGACAAACAATGCGGTCGCGGACAAAGTCTTCCATGACTTTCTTAATTACTGCTTTGTAAGATGCTGCTTCGACCCATTTGGTGAAATAGTCGATGGCTACCATGATAAACCTGTGTCCGTTGGAAGTAGCAGGCTCGATTGGTCCAATAACGTCCATTCCCCAGGCGGCGAATGGCCACGGTGAGCTTGTTGTGTTAAGCTCGCTTGGAGGTACCTTTAGTCATGTCTGCATGTATCTGACAGCGGTGGCATTTCCGGACATACTGGATGCAGTCCGTTTCCATAGTCATCCAAAAGTAACCAGCCCGGAGTATCTCTTTGCTAAGACNTTGTAGAAACCTGCAATCTGCTGTTTTATGCCCATGATCGTTATGAAATTCGCACCAATGATCAGGGTTTCGTCTGTTCGGATTTGATCGCATTTCCTTTGGCCATCGTACCTTATCTCCCATGCTCCTTAAAACAACCACGAGTTTAGAGGTGCTTACGTTGAAGTTGTAACCACCGAACCTTGCTTTTAGACTTCCATCATCGTCTCGTGACCCGCGTGTGTTTCGATCATTCCCGAACCTTGATGAGGAGTCTGATTCCCTATTCCTAGGTTTGTGATCGTACCTTTGATTATCTTATCTTGACCGTGAGTCCTTTCCCGCAGGTCCCATGTAAGGCTCGTACCTGTTTTTCCCGGATCTCTTGTCACTTTCCGCACGCCTTGAGCTTACCTTTTCTTCTATTTTATGTCGTAAAATAATGTCTTCTTCAATCCTAATTTTTGTACTGTATCTGTTGTAGACGTCATTCCACGTTGTTCCTGGGAATTCTCGAAGGCTTTCTTTGAGTCGCCTCGTGGCTTCTGAACTCTTCTTATTCAAATTACTAGTGAAGGCTATGGCTGCCCAATTGTCAAGTACTCGTGGCAGCGTCATTCTTTCCCGTTGAAATCTATCTACGAACTCTCTAAGCAACTCTGAATCTCCTTGCTTGATTTAGAAGATGTCTTCCATTCTTTTTTCAACTTTTTGAGCTCCCGAGTGTGCTTTAATAAATAAATCTGCAAGCTCAACAAACGAATTTATAGAATTTTCAGGTAAAAGAGAATACCATGTTAAGGCCCCTTAAGTGAGTGTTTCACCGAATTTCTTGACCAAGACTGATTCAATCTCTTGCTTAGTCAAATCATTGCCCTTGACACCTGTTGTGAATGTAGTAACGTGATCTCGTGGATCTGATGTTCCATCGTACTTTGGAATGTCAGGCATCTTAAACTTCTTTGGAATTGGGAGGGGGGCAGCACTTGGCTTCCATGGTTGTTGGGCATATTTATCTATATCTACTCCCTTAATCACGGGCGGTACTCCGGGTATTTGTTCTATGCGTTCATTTTGCTCCTTAAGTTGTTTCTGCAAGGTTAGTACTAGATTTTGTAATTCAGAGTTAACTGGATTACCTGGGTCTCCCTCTTGTGTTTCACTAGGGGTTCCACCGCTTCCTGAATTAACCAATCCTGAACGAGGATTTTCCAACGTATTGTTGTTTGGAGTAGATGTGGGTGGAGCAGCAGTTAATTGGCTAACAACACCCTGAAGAGCTTTATTGACTTGAGAGGCAATAAGTTTTTGCAAAGCCTCATTCATGGTTTCAACATTTTTGAATTGAGCCTGTCCATCTGTGTGAGATCCATCAGGAGTGCCTTCACGAGACCGGCGTGGGGAGCCTCGTGGAGAGCCTTGCGGAGAGCCTCGTGGAGAGTCTCCCTGAAGTTTCTGGATTGTTTGAATTTCTGGGTTTCCTTGAGTGTTGTCATTGTTGTTCGACATGATTGATGCAATCAAGAAAATCAGGTTGAGATATAATTGATTATCAGATTCCCGGTAACGGAACCAATTTGTTTAACCAAAAATTAGATTTTAGGTCAAAGCTTGAATTTAGAAGAACTCGAGTTACTGATAATCAGAAAAAAATATATAAAGAAAGAGATTTGTGAATAATATAATCAGAAAGCAAGTAAATCAAAGTATATTCCAGTAGTGTTTTTTTTCCCGTCCCCTACAGTTGTTTGTGACTTTCCCTTTTATAGCCGTTTTGGGAATACAGACTTTACCTTTGTCATAATAAGATAATTATGGATAATTAATGACCTTAAATATTACGTTATGCAATCATATACATTAAATACATATTCTCTAACATTTCTAGCATTTAATACTCATTAAATGCTGTATCTGGGCTCTTTTTTGCTGTCAGATTCATTCCTTTGACTCTTCTCGATCTTTGATCTTTGAATGTCTTGAATAGGTGCGAGCGTTGAATTACTTGTATGAATGCTCGTGCCTTCTTTATTTAGCTTACTCGTATCTGTTCCTGCTCGTATCTGTTAACCAACTTTAATTCTTTGACTGTTTGATAGTCTACGTGTCATGACACGTCACCATATATATAAATACAATTTTCCCCAATATAGGCAGCTCCTTCGCATGATGCTCAAGTGAGTTTTCAAATCTCATAGTTCTCCTTTCATTCTTCATTTTTGGATTATCTTTAGTATATTTTTAGCACTTATGCAAAGCTATTGGCCGGTTAATTCGGTTAAACTCGTAGGTCACAATTTACATCCACCCCTTGTGTTTCAATTGTTCAAAAATGATGTTGCACTCGTGTTAAGATAATCCAAAAATGAATAGTTATTGAAAGATTGCTCATACACTTGACGACATTTTTAAAGGATCCTCCAAAAATAAATAATTTTTGAAATATTGCTCATACACCTAACGGCATATTTTAAGGACCCAAGCAACATAACTATCTGAATTCTCAATGAAACAGTAGCTCAAAGCTCAATTGAGCTTCAATGATGATGAGATCTGAACCTCTACGCCATGGCAGGTCAGAGTGAAGAAAGAGATGAAGAGAGAGACAGAAGAAGATTCTGGAGATTTTCAATTCACTCAAAATGAAAAGTGAGTGGAGTGTCCACTATATACAAACGAGAATTAGAAGCAAAATGAGGAAAATGAAATCAACTAACTAACTTCTACAACTGTCGCTTAGCTGTACTAACTGCTCCACTAACTAATAACTAACACTAACACTAACACTCCAATAGCTAACTAAGCTGAGATAAGATGAATAATTAATCTTAACACCTCCCCCCTCAAGTTAGAGGTGTGGTGAACACAACCAACTTGCCTAATGTAGCACTGTGCTTGATCCCAGTTAGGGCTTTAGTCAAAACATCCGTAAGCTGATTGTCTGTTCTAATGTGGTAGAGAGAGATTAAGCCTGTTTGTAATTGATCACGCACAAAATGACAATCCACTTCTATATGCTTGGTTCTTCTGTGAAACACTGGATTTTTTGCAACGTGCAGTGCAGACCGACTGTCACAGAAAACTGAGATGGGCAAGGAAAAAGGGATAGTTCCTCAAACAATCTTCTCAACCATACTGGTTCCCCCACTTCTTTTCTCAAAGCTCTATATTCTGCTTCTGCAGAGGATAGAGATATGGTCTCTTGTGTCTTAGATTTCCAGCTGATAAGACTGTTGCCCAGTAGTACTAAATAACCTGTAATGGATCTCCTAGAATCCGGGCATGCTGCCCAATCAGAGTCACAATAAGCTTTAACTGTGTGATCTCCATCCTTTGACATGAAAATTCCTAAAGTAGGATCAATCCTCAGATATCTGAGCAGGTGAAATGCTGCTTTCAGATGGGGTTCTCTGGGCTCCTGCATAAATTGGCTCAAGTGTTGAACACTATATGCAATGTCTAATCTGGTGTTAGTTAGACAGTTCCCCTACTAGCTTTCTGTAATAGGTAGGGTCTTGCAGTATTGTGCGTTCTCTGGCCTTCAACTTTGTAGTGGGATCCAAAGGTGAAGAGCAAGGCTTGTAATCCAAACAATTGTACTCCTTTAGCAAGTCTAGTACAAACTTCCTTTGAGATATAATTACTCCGTCATCTTTATCTATAATCTCCAACCCCAAGAAGTAGTGTAGCTGCCCCAGGTCCTTGATCTTAAATTTTTCATGTAGGAATCCTTTGAGTAGTGCAATTTCCTGTTGGTCAGTTCCAGTAAGTAGTACATCATCCACATACACTGCAACATATACTGAGGATTCTCCATTTCTTTTGTAGAAGAGAGAGTAATCATACATGGAATGTACATAGCCCTTTGAGCACAATGCTTCAGTCAATTTTGCATACCATTGTCGACTAGCTTGTTTCAAGCCATAAAGAGATTTGTTCAGTTTACAAACCAATCCTGGTCTATCTACAACTAGTCCAGGTGGTACTTGTATGTACACTTCCTCATTGAGGTCTCCATGTAGGAAAGCATTGTTCACATCCAACTGAGATATGGACCAGCCTTTTTTAACTGTTGTAGCTATCAAGGTCCTCACTGTTGTTATCTTTACCACTGGTGAGAAAGTTTTTGTATAATCAATTTCTGCCTATTGAGTGTAACCTTTAACAACCAATCTGGTTTTGAACCTTTCAATGCTGCCATTTGCTTTGTGCTTCACCTTGTAGACCCATTTGCAACCTATTGCCTGCTTTCCAGGTGGCAAGATTACTAGGTCCCTGTGTGATTGGAATATAGTGCTTCAAATTCCTGTGTCATTGCTGCTTGCCATGCAGGATCAATGGCTGCCTCCTCATATGATGATGGTTCCCTGTCATGATAAATATTTCTCATAGGAGTCTGACTATTGGTAGTTAGTAGATCAGAGGAATATGATGATTCACAGAGAATAAGGCATTTAAGGAAACATAATTTGTTTTGATATGAGGAAGGGACTGTACATAATCTTTAGATAGGTAGGTGGTTTATGAGTTCTTTGTGATTGTCTTAATAGTTGGACAGGTTCTCCATGAGTCTGTTCAGAGTAGTATTTTTATGGTGAATCAGGTAGTGAAGAAGTGGGCATTGCAGAAGNCACCTTGATTGTATCCCCCCCCCCCCAATTTCCTTGACTATTTTCACTCTAATTTCCTTGATTGTTTATTTGTATCATCAGAAGGTTGCTCACAGAGGGACTCAATGAAAGGAATTGGATGGGAGATAGATGACTGAGGAGATTTGTTCATATTGACTGCAAAAGGAAAGATGGACTTATTAAAGACCACATTTCTGGAGATGTGAATTTTCCTGGTGGCTAGACTCGGAACTTTGTACCCCTTTGTGTTGAAAGGATAACCAACAAACACATGTGGTGTTGTTCTGGGTTCAAACTTGTCCCTGTGTGGTATTGGTACAGTATGATAACACAAGCAACCAAAGCTCTTTAGGTGAGAATACTTTGGCTTTCTTTTGTATAGTAGTTCATATGGAGTTTTATTATTAATAGAAGTAGAAGGTAGTCAGTTTATGATGTAGGTGGCACAAAGAACACATTCACCCAGTATCTTAAAGGTAGTTTGGATTGGAAGAGAAGTGCCCTGGCTGTTTCAAGGAGATATTTATGCTTTCTTTCCACCACACCATTCTGCTGTGGTGTGTAGGGACAGGTTCTTTGATGGATGATGCCCTTAGATTGAAACAACATACTTGCTTATGTGTTAGTGAACTCTAATCCATTGTCTCACCTTATGGATTTAATAGTTACACCAAACTAGTTTTCTACTAAATTCATGAATTCTTTGAGTATTTGAAGGGCATTACTTTTGCTAGATAAAAGGTGAGTCCAAGTAGATCTACTAAAATGATCCACCATAGTTATGAAGTATTTATATCTATCATGTGTAGGAACATGATATGGACCCCACAAATCAACATGTAGAAGTTCAAAAATTCTATTGGTTGTACTGGTTTTCTGAGGGAATGGTAGTCTTTCTTGTCTAGCCATTGGACAAATGTTGTAGTTGAAGGGTTGTTTGGGAAAGAACTTGACAGGGATAGAAGTGATGTTTTTCATTTTGACAAAGGGTACATGTCCAAGTCTATTATGCCACAACACATCTATATTACCTTTAGCACAGAAATGAGAGAATACACTAGGAACCTTAGAAGATGGACTTGCAAAGGAATGATGTTCTTCAATATATGCACATGGACTATTTACAACCGGATAAGAAGAAACAAACTTATTGATATGCCATGGCCTATTTACAATAGAATGAGAGGGACACTGTGTGTTGCAAGTGCAATAAGTAGAAGTAGTTGACAGGGCATGAGTAGTCTTTACTGTAGGGCTTGTACTGTTCCTCTTCAAACAACTTGGGCACAGGATGTACAACCCATCTCTCACTTTACCAGTCACCAGAGGCCTCTTCATTGAAGGGGCCAGCAGTATGCAACAATGTTTAACAAAAGCAACAAGACAATTGAGATGAGAGGCCAAAGAATGAACAGAGATCAGATTGTATCTAAAGGAGGGAACAGACATCACTTTTTCTAGAGTGATCCTAGGAGTGAGCATGATACTACAAATTTTTGTCACCTTTACCTTGTAACCATTTGGAAGTACAACTAACAAAAGATAGGGTAAAGCTATTATGTTGGTTAATGAGGATTTGTTAAAGGTCATATTGTTTGATGCCTCTGAATCTATAATCCATGAGCCAGCTTTGTTTTTGAAACATTCACATGACAGTTTACCAAAATCAATGGAGGAAGTACAAGCTATAATACCTGCAAAGCTTGCTGTGCCTGATGCAATATTGGCACTAATTGTGCAGTCTGTCAGTGGTTGCTACATGTGTATTAGCCACTGCTCTATTTCCTCTATTGAACCTATTACCCTGATTGTAGTTGAAATTTTGCCTGGGATTTTGATGGAAATTGGAGGTCTGGTTTTGATTTACATTTGGATTCTGATTCTGATTGAAACTTTGAGGGTATCCATGAAGCTTATAGCATTTCTCCTTTGTGTGCCCCGGTCTCTTACAATAATCACAAAAGGTCTATTCCTACTGTTGTGATTGTTACTGGGAGAATAATTTGTCTTGAACGACAGGTCTGTTTGTGCCAGCACTCAAGGCTGATGATTCTAGAGCCAAATGACCACTTGGCTTGATTTCTCTCTGCCTTTCCTCTTGAATTAATAAAGAAAAGGATTGGGAAATTGTAGGAAGAGGATTCATCATCAATATACTGCCTCGAACCACAGTGTATGTCTCATTCAATCCCACGAGAAATTGTATCAACCTCCTATCCTGCTCAGCTTTGTGCATGCTTTCCTTAGCTCCACATGTGCAATTACAAGTGCAATGAGATTTGGCAATCAAAGAGTTGAGTTCCTCCCATACCTTCTTCATCTTTGTGTAGTAACCAGTGATATCAAGGGCTCATTGGGACATATTATTGATTTTCTTTTGGATCTGGTACAACTTTGTTCCATTTGTTTGATCATATCAATCTTCAAGTTCTCTCCACAATCAGCTGCATCTGCTACATACTCAACACTATTTGCCATTTCCTTAACTAAGGAATTCAGAATCCATGAAGTGACCATGTCATCGCATCTTTCCCATAATCGAATTTTGATGAATCTAGATCAGGCCTCTTGCATTCCCCGTTGATGAATCCCAGCTTATTTTTTACTGACAGGGCTCGCATTACACCCCTTCTCCATGATCGATATCCAAAGCCATCAAATGGAACAGGAACCAAAGCTACTCCGGGATTATTAGATGGATGCATGTACAAGGGACTACTGATATCAACACTTGACTGATTAGAAGACTCAGCCATAGATGGTGTAGATTGATCATCGTCTTCGATAATAGTCATCTCGTTCAATACGAAATTTCTAAACAATTAAGGACTGGAATCTAGCGATTACAAATCTAACAACAATTTCCAAGTGATTATAGATTCAGAAATAGAATATAACCTCTTCATAATTGTAGCTTGAAATCGATGGAAAAATGAACTTGCATGTGTTCGATCTAGTTGAAATCGAGACTGACAGAACTAAGAATAATAGATTCGGAGAGGCGAGTCCAGATTTGTGCTCCTCGCTCTGATACCATATAAGAATTCTCAATGAAACAATAGCTTAAAGCTCAGTTGAGCTTCGATGATGATGAGATCTGAACCTCTACGCCATGGGAGGTCAGAGTGAAGAAAGAGATGAAGAGAGAGATAAAAGAAGTTTCAGGAGATTTTCAATTCACTCAGAATGAAAAGTAAGTTGAGTGTCTACTATATACAAACGAGAATTAGAAGCAAAATGAGGAAAATGAAATCAGCTAACTAACTTCTACAGTTGTCGCTTAGCTGTACTAACTGCTCCACTAACTAATTACTAACATTAAAACTCCAATAACTAACTAAGTTGAGCTAAGATGAATAATTAATCTTAACAATAACTTTTTAGAAGCGCTTGGCCTAATTTTAAGTTATCAACATGCAACTCTTCTTGATTCTCAGACGATGCCGATGTTTTTTTTTTTAAAAAAGAAAATCAAGTTCAAGTCTGGCTTTAATTCCTTATCAAGATTTTGACCTGGAAGATTAGTAAAGTAGTGAGTTCCTATACATGAAGTTGTTGAGCCATGATTATCTATAAAGTATTAACAAGGAGGGGGGGGGGGTGAAAGATCAAGAGATGCGGATTCCATTGACTCTTTTTCGTTGTATCCTTGTCATTTCGCCTTTGCCTTTACCTTTGCTATAGCTTGTTAGGATTGAGAAATCTAGCTATGCAAGAAGAAACTGAAAACAAAACCCTAGAAATCAGGAGAGAAGAATCAGACCCTTTTCTTATTCTCAGAACATTTCAATGTACAAAAATGTCAATCTGTTTATTCTAGAGAGTTCCTCTCATTTATATACAAGCAACTCATCAAGTAATACATGGGTTAAAGTGTAAAGTAATAAAACTTTGTGTTGGGTCGAAGTGGGCTGCCCGATTGGGCCTGGACTATCTTGTGGAATTGGGCTTCGGTTAACACCCCCTTCAAGCTGAAGGGTGAAAACACTCCAATATTGCCTAAAATTGTGTGATGAAGAGGGCCATATAAGGCCTTGGGCATGATATCTGCCAATTGATCAGAGCTGCGCGCAAACTGGAGGGACACCATCCCAGATGATAAGCAACCGCGAACATAGTGACAATCCACCTCTATATGCTTTTTTCACTCATGAAAGACCGGGTTCTTGGCAATGTGTAAAGCAGCTTGGCTATCACAAAATACTGGGACAGGTGCTGTAGTGGAAAGACCAAGATCACTTAGGAGTCGAACCAACCAAGATATCTCAACAACCACCTTCCTCAAGGCTCTATACTCAGCCTCTGCAGAGGAGAGAGAGATAGTGGGAAGCTTCTTGCTTTTCCAAGATATTGGACAACTACCAAGAGTAATAAAGAAACCTGTAACTGACCTCCGAGAAAAAGCACATGTAGCCCAGTCAGAATCAGAGAAATCAATGAGAGACAAATCAGGTGAATTAGTCAACAAAATTCCTTGAGTTGGGGCAGATATTAAGTATCTCAAAACATGTAAACCAGCCATCATATGAGGGACCCTGGGAGACTGTAAAAACTGGCTTAAATGCTGAACTAAATAGGCAATACCAGGCCTGGTGTGTTACAAAAAATTTAATTTGCCAACTAGTCTTCTATAAATTCTAGGATCTGGGAGGAGATCACCCTAGTCAACAGAAAATTTGATTGAGGGATCTAGAGGAGTGGCAACAGAAGAAAAATGAGAACACTTGAATTAATCCAATAAATCTGAAGTATATTTGTTTTGATGCATAACATAACCATCAGGATGAGAAGAGACCTCAAGACCCAGAAAGTAGTGGACTAGACCCAAGTCTTTGATCTTGAATTGGTCATCCAAAAACTGTTTCAAGGCTATCATTTCAGCAATATCAGCACCAGCTAAGAGAATATCATCAACATAGACAAGCAAAACAACCAAAGATTCACCAGAAGACTTAGTAAACAAGGAGTAGTCATTTTTGCTAGCAATGTAGCCTTTGGAGAGCAAGGCATCAAACAGTTTAGAAAACCACTGCCTGGAAGCTTGCTTAAGGCCATACAAAGACTTCCTGAGTCTACAAACCAAAGGAGAGGCAGAAGAAGAAGAAATCTGAAGACCAGGGGGTATCCTCATATACACTTCCTCATGTAAATCACCATGAAGGAAGGCATTATTAACATCAAGTTGAAATACAATCCAATGCCTCTTGACAGCAAGAGAAAGAAGACATTTGACAGTATTAAGTTTGACAACAGGTGAGAAGTTCTCAGTGTAGTCAATGCCTTCCCTTTGAGTGTCACCCCTAATAACAAGTCTAGCCTTATACCTCTCAATAGAGCCATCAGATGTCTGCTTAATCTTGTATACCCACTTGCGGGGGATAGCCTTCTTATGAGGAGGCAAGGGGACAATGTCCCAAGTATGGTTAGCCTCAAGTTCCTCAAATTCCTTTAGCATGGCCTCTTGCCAAGCAGGATGAGAAGCAGCCTGCTGGTAAAATTGAGGCTCAAGCATGTGCAATTCAGAGGTAGAAACTTTGGGATTCAGAGAAACAGATGAAGAAGGAAGAACAAAAGAGCAAACATAGTCATTTAAGTAGGTTGGAGGGTTGACAGTCCTTCCAGATCTCCTCAAAATAGGAGGAGGAGGAACAAGAATGGAAGAAGAAGGAGAAGTAGAAAGAGGGGAAGAGGAGACAACAGGAGGTGAAGAAACAGGTGTAAGGGAAAGAGAAACAGGTGCAGGAGAATGAACAGATGAAGTAGGAGTAGGAGCATCAGTGTAATCAAATGTAGGGGAAGGAAAAGTAAAGGAAAATAGGAGATGATAAGGAAATATGTGTTCATGGAAGAACACATCTCTAGAAAAAAGAATAGAATGAGAAGAAAGATTGAGGAGTTTGTAACCCTTCTTGCCACAGGGGTACTCCAGAAAAACACAAGGAATGGCTCTAGGTTGAAGTTTATCTTTACTTTGCTTAGGGCTGGTACCATAGCATAGGCAACCAAAAGACTTTAAGTGATTATAAGAAGGTGGACAGCCATGTAATTTTTCAAAGGGGGAAATATTTGAAGCACAGTAGAGGGCAGCCTATTAATCAGATAAGTGGATGTGAGGACACAGTCCCCCCAATAATTTAGGGGAAGTTTAGATTGATATAAGAGGGCCATAGAAACTTCTAAAAGGTGTTTGTATTTTCTTTCAACAACTCCATTTTGTTGAGGAGTGTGAGGAATGGTGGTTTGGTGTAAAATACCATTTGCAGAAAAGAACATTTGTGCTTCAGCACTGCTGCCCAGTTCATAAGCATTATCAGACCTAAAACTTTGTACATTAGAGTTGAAATGAACTTTAACCATTATAATAAAAGCCTTGAGTACAGAAAATGCATTGCTTTTGCATGATAAAAGATGAGTCCAAGTGACTCTGGTGAAGTCATCAACTAAGGTCAAAAAATACCTGAACCCATTATAGGTCTGGGTATTATAAGGACCCCATATGTCAATGTGAACAAGTTGAAAAGGAGTAGATGAATGAATAGAACTGTCAGGAAAAGACAATCTTTGCTGTCTTGCCATTGGACAGACTTCACAAAAGAAATTTTGTTTGGATGATATCTTGCCAGATAAGAAAGGAATTGACTTCATTCTAATAAATGGTATATGAACCAATCTTTGATGCCAAAACAAATCAGTTTTATTAATACCAGGGGAGTTACAAGTGTTATAATGAGTAGTAGAATCAGGTAGAACACTAAAAGATGAACTAGAATCATTACATTGAACAGAACTAGAAATGGAACTAGCAATTGAACCAACAGACAAGGTAGAAGAAGTCATAGCTGGATTCAAGAAATATAATCCATTTGCAGCTTTACCAATTTCCATTGGCCTCCTCAGATAAGGGCCCTGTAAAATGCAGGCAGAAATGGTAAGAGTTGCAATGCATCTGAATTGAACAAGAAGTTTATGAATAGATATTAGATTGAAATGAAATGAAGGAACTAACAGAATATTATGTAAAATCATATCTGTCCTGAGTTGTAGAGAACCGGTAGATATGACTTTTACTTTGTATCCATTAGGCAGAGTTATTAGAAAAGGTGTGGTAAGTGGTGTTAAGCTGTTTAAGAGGTGTTTGTGAGGTGTCATGTGGTTGGTTGCACCTGAATCTAGAATCCAAGGGTTTGAACCTAGATGTGACACTACACATGCATGAAATGCAACAAAATGGACTTGAGGGTTGTTAAACACACCTGCAAAATGAGCAAACCCAATGTTCTCTGAATTTGTTGATTCAGGTTGCATAATAGGAGGATGCAGCTGTTGGAAAAAAGTCATGAGATGCTCATATTGCTCTTTGCTGAACCCATGACCATTATTATCAGAAAACTGCCCATTGCTATGACCATTGGTATAAGATGTGTGTTGGATGTGACCTTTAGACTAAGCACAAGCAGCAGACCTTTTGGATCTGGAAAACTTGAAATCAGAAGGAAACCCATGGAGCTTATAGCATTTCTCAATTGTGTTGCCATCCTTATTGCAATATTTGCAGGACAATTGAGAGTGGGAACCAGATCCTCTCTTTTGTTCAAACTGAAATCTTTGAGTAAAGTTCCTAGCAGGGGGATGCACAGGGTTGTTTTGAACAGCATTGGCATAAGCATTAAAAGAGGCATACTCATTTGAGAAACTGGGAATAGGAGCTGAAGATTCCTTCTGCTTTTCATCATGTTGGAGCATGGAATAGGCTTTGCTCAATGATAGAAGTGTTGGCATCATGAGAATGTTACTCTTACAGGTAGAATATGACTCATTTAGGCCACAAAGGAATTGGTATATTTTCTGTCGTTCTATAAATTGTGGTAAAGCCCGACATGTACACACTGGTCCTACATAAGCAGTGTTAAGTTCATCCCAGAGTCCCTTGAGTTTTTTAAAATAAGTGGCAATGTCTAAAGACCCTTGGAAAGCAACACTGATTTCCCTTTGTAACTGAATATACTTTGAACCATTTGATCTCCCAAACCTCTTATTATTTTATATCAGCCCAAATATCCTTGGCAATGTCAAAACACATTACACTATTTGCTATCTCTTTGGATAGGGAATTTTTTATCCATGCAATAACCATGTCATTACATCTTTTCCAAAATGAATAATAGGGTGAATTAAACTCAGGTTTAGGAACTCTACCAGTTATAAGCCCTAATTTATTCTTAGCAGAAAGGGCAGTGAGCATATTTTTACGCCAAATGACAAAACCACACTCATCGAAAGGGGGAGAACCAAATGAGTACCAGGACCGTCAAATGGATGAACATAGAATGGATGAGATGGAGGAATAGTGAAATCATCATAACCACTTGTCACAGGAGAAGAACTAGATTCTGGACTACCCATGAAATAACACTAGGTATGCAAAATTCCAAAATAGAGATATTGATATAATCAACCAACATTAATAACTCGGAGAACTGGTGAAAAGAAGATTACTGTCCCTCTTTGCAACCTAAAGAAGGTAAGGCCTTGGAAACAAAAGAAGTAGCAACCAAAAGCAGCAGGTTTGAGTAAACATTGGCGATAACAATAAAAAATACTAGGAGAAACACCGTACAACTCTCAATAGAAGATAAACACCATTGAAGAAGCTCCACAACCCAAAGACTCGACGGTTTATGCGCGAGACAAACGAAGATCGACGATGTGAAATTCTCAATGAAACTTGATGAGGGTACCATGGATCGAAAGAGCAGATCGAGGTTCATCGATCTATGGCTCTGATACCATGTTAGGATTGAGAAATCTAGCTATGCAAGAAGAAACTGAAAACAAAAACCCTAGAAATTAGGAGAGAAGAATCGGACCCTTTTCTTATTCTCAGAACATTTCAATGTACAAAAATGTCAATCTGATTATTCTATTGAGTTCCTCTCATTTATATACAAGAAACTCATCAAGTAATACATGGGTTAAAGTGTAAAGTAATAAAACTTTGTGTTGGGTCATGAAGTGGGCTGCCCGGTTGGGCCTGGACTATCTTGTGGAATTGGGCTTCGGTTAACATAGCTTTTGTTTCTTATGTATACTACTTGGTATCTTTTTTAATAATCCAGAAATTCATATGGTTCGAAATTCGATAGATAATGGCATAGTTCCTCTACTTTACATCACTTAAATATTCTACAGGGTTCGAACCCATAAGGTGTGTCTAGCCTACACACTATTGGCTAATCACCGAAAGATTTAGGAACTTTGTCTCCCAAATTTCTGTTATTCACCCAATCTTATATCAGCTTGCACGGAGCTATATGTCCTATTTATAAATTTATGGTGTTAAGATGATTATCTAATTTAGAGCATTTTGGTTTATATGCTGGGATTGTCGGTCTTCATACTATTAAAAATAATCTTAAAGGCACTATTGAATTACAATAGAAATGGGTCAGGTCCATTGTAAATGCATTGCTATTTCTGCAATATTTCTTCTGAATTTAAAAAAATACCAAAAAAAGGTTATTATTTGCAGGTAAAAGTTGACCCACCTGGGTGTTTATATTAAAATAAAGAAAATTATATTTAGCAGTTAAAATTTATAGTGAAAATTCATTTTATTCAACCATGTTTAGTGTTTGTAGGAAAATGTTTGGACTTCTATAAATTGAGGATCCCCGCCTTCTCATTCAGCAGCATCCACAATGTAGCCATATGGGGTTTGAGAGTTGTCTTTAGGGGGAGAACTTTACGGGACAAGTATTAGTGTGTCACTTGTGTTTGCCTCTTCATGAGGTTGTTCTCTCGATATTTTGGAATCTCTTTTATATAGTGAATTTCTCATCTCCGCCGTCGATGTAGGTCAGTTGACCGAACCACGTTATATGTTTGTGTCTCTTTTGGTAGATTTCTCTATTGTTGTCTCATTTATCGTCGTTCAAGGTTTGCGTTACTAGCTTCTGCATGACACTTGATTTTTTAGATCCTAACAAGTAGTATCAGAGTGAGGTTCAAGACAGGTTCATCTTGGCGGGTTTAGTTCTAGTCGCAACCTATTTCACGGTAATCGTAATTTTTGTATGAGAAATTTGACCGGAGTACTACTCACGTTGAGACAAACTTTGTGGTGGAGATTCGGAGATGCGACATGTTGAAGGCTATGAAGAAGGTGGATCAAGTTTATTTTGTCAGAAAAATTCAGTCCAAGGGGGAGAATTGTTAGGTGTTGTCCTGATTTTCTTACCATATTTGATTTTCCTATCTATTGAAGGGAAAGTCAACATATTTACCATAATCGGGGTTTTCTTCTTTTAGAAGGAAATTATAAATCTCCCATATTTGGCTAGTCCTTTTTTTGTAGGAAAAGGTTTGGACTTCTCTAAATTGAGGATCCCTTCCTTCTCATTCAGCAGCATCCACAATGTAGCCATATGGGGTTTGAGACTCGTGTTTAGGGGGAGAACTTTACGGACAAGTGTTAGTGTGTCACTTGTGTTTGCCTCTTCGTGAGGTTGTTCTCTCGATATTTTGTACTCTATTTTATATAGTGGATTTCTCATCTCCGCCGTGGATGTAGGTTAGTTGGCCGAATCACGTTATATGTTTGTATCTCTTTTGGTAGATTTCTCTTTTGTTGTCTTATTTATCGTCGTTCAAGATTTGCATTACTAGCTTCCGCATAACACCTGATTTTTTCGATCCTAACATTTAGGTGATTAATTAATGTCTGTATTTGCATTCTGCTTTAATTGCAAATGCCCCCTATTCTCTAGTCTCACGACCCCAGTTCACCCTCCATGAACATGTCGTGATGGCACCTAGTTCCTACGACTAGGGAAGCCTAACAATGCGGAAATTAATATAACTTGCGGAAACATTTAATTAAATTAAACAAAACTAGAAGAAAACGGTATATAAGTGCCACCTGGCATATATAACTTAAAAAAAAATCGCGGAAGTCTAAAATCCCAACCCCAAACCCGGAAACTCATGGGAACCACAGGCTAACGGAAACATAGTACGCTGCTCTAACTCCAGAATATCTAAACATCTGAGAGAAAAGGAATAAACTAAGTACTAAAGCTGGAACAGAATATAGACTCCTGGTCTGCGGACGCGGCAGATATACCTCAAAGTCTCCGTGTATCTCCTCGCCTCAAGGGTAGTGCGCCTGAGTAGAGGTACCTGGATCTGCACATGAAAAACATGCGCAGGAAGGGCATGAGTACACCACAACGGTACTCAGTAAGTGCCAAGCCTAACCTCGGTTGGGTAGTGACGAGGAAGGTCAGGGCCCTACTGAGGTAAAATATAATAATAATTAACAGTATGAAAATCTGACAGAAATAATGAGTACAGCAATGAGATAAGACAGGTCAACGAGGCAATAACAACTACACAATGAACAAAATAAACACAAAATGACTACAGCTCAATACCAAGGATAACAATGAGGGTCTCCCAGGATACCGTCCTGTAGCCCTTTCCTCAATTGTCCAGCGGATCTCCCGGGATACCGTCCTGTAGTCCAACTTATGTGCCAAATCGAAGTATCTCCCGGGATACCGTCCCGTAGTCCAACCATCAATGTGCAGGGGAATCTATCGGGAATCTAACCCACAGTCCCAAAGTAAGAGTGCAAGGGGATCTACCGGGAATCGAACCCGTAGTCCCAAAGTAAACAAACAAGGGGGGGAGCTACCGAAATCCCCATCCGTAGTCCCAATATAAATGCGCAGTCACAGCCAGAAGATACCAAGGAATGAAGTACAAAAGACAAGCAACAGATAGTACTAGCCTAGCATGCTTCACGTAGTACAATCAAGGCAACATAAGCAATTAGGCAGGTTAAATCAACTAAACATGCTTCTCTAATCTAGCACAGGTTATAATTGCAGGTAGAGTAAAGCAAATATGAAAGAAACTCGATCTCAATGTCTTAAGTAAAATCAGGACTTTCAACAATCGGCTCAAGTACGCGCTCGTCACCTCACGTACAAGGCACTCAAATACCAAATAACAAATCCTAAGGGGAAAGGTCCCCCACACAAGGTTAGACAAGCCACTTACCTCGAACCGGCTCAAAATCAACTAGAAATCACGGCTTTGCCACCAGTATCCCACTCCAAATGGCCCAAATCTATTCAATTCAATTACACATTGTAAATAACATCGCAAACAACTGGCTTTGCTATTTAATTCAAAGCTACATTGTGAAATTAGGTAAAATGACCAAAATGCCCTTCAGGCCAACATCTCGGAATCGAATAATTTTCACATTTTCAGAACCCTCGTACTCTCACGAGTCTAACCATATAAAAATCTCCCAAATCGGAGGCCAAACACCTGTCACACCTCCTTTTTTACACACCCACCCCGAAGGAGAATGTATAAGGGAGTTTTTCCATTTAAAGTGACATTATTCGAAATGGGATTATTTATTTATTTTCAGAGTCGCCACTCGGGAAAGGATGGGCTTTTGGTGTCCCGAGTCACCGGTTTAATTTAAATCCCAAGTCGAGGAAAAATTTCGACTTCCCAATTGGAGTCTGCGAACCAGAAATTCTGTGTAAGGAATTCTGTTGACCCGAGGGAAGGTGTTAGGCACCCCCGGATCCCGTGGTTCTAGCACGGTTGCTTAAATTATTATAATTGGCTAAAAATCTGGGTTTTATACATGTTTAAACCTATAGTGCAATTTTAATATTATTTACCGCTTTTAATTTATTTTTTACGAAAAGTGAACGCCATTTAAAAGCGTGCTTTTGGATCACGTCACATGAAATGCACCCGGATCCTCAACACCTCTTATTCAACGTTTTGGGATTCGGATTTGGGTTGCATGCAATGCACACCCGAGTTTAGGAAGGTCCAATTATTAAAATTCGCGCCTAAAGCGACTATCGCATTATTAACTTTGTGGGAGGCCATGAAATTCGGTAAATGGCACGCCCCGAATGCTAAAGATTTTAACATAGTACTTAATGAGGGCCCCGCAATTTATGTGTTTTATGCAGCGAGGCTCGTCTCAGGTTTATTTAAAGGCCATCCTAAGGAACCTATGATTTTTCTATTACATTTTGTCTCTAAAAGGGCTTTACAATATGAGATTCGGGTTTTCAAGTTCAAGTCCGGATTCAAACAAAAGGGTAAAAACCTTTTAATTTAAAACCGCAACCTAACTCGAAAGCCCAATTTATATTCCATTAAGCTATGAACTAAGGTCTTCAAACCAAGTCCCAAAACAGAGAATCTTAATGGAGCTCGGATGAAGATCGATCAAATGGGCCTGCTCGGGGGCCCAAATCGAAACTGAATTGAATCCAACAGGTTTGAAATACAAATTCACATGGACTGTTTGTTGAAGCCCAATGCGACAAGGGCAAGATTTAGTGACAAATTTTATCCAAAAACTAGAGTTCAGATTAGCATATGCAAACAGCTCGATTCCATGGACATCTTTTAATTCCGATCTATATTTACACCGGACTATACATCTAAACGTTAGGCGTGGATAATAAGCAATTGATTTCAAATTTAGACGCGTGAAACTCATATTTGATCGCAATTTCAATCTGATTTTTACATTTCTGGGCATGCAATCTTGTCACATTCAGTTTTCAACCAGTAAATTAACAAGTCCAAATTCATACTACTGCTGTCATTAGTTAAATGCTCACAGCCATTCATATGTCGAATTACTAACTACAAGCGAAGATCTAAATCGACTTCTACCTGTATACCATTGCTAACATCGACAGTTAAGCTAATCATCCAAATACAATCATACCAAATTAATGAATATCAACAATCCGCTATGAATTAAAAGTCCAAACAGTCCGGTCTTAATTAATTACAATGAACTACACTAAAACATCAGTAGTAGCAAAATCAATACAACATGCTTCATTTTCATCCCAATTTCCAGCTTGCAATATACACTTATATTTCCAGATCTCCTGAGTTAGGGGAAATACCTGGAGTTTATAATGAAACAAGGAGAAGAGGGGTCAGCAGCAGTTCAAGTCAGCAGTATCACAGCGAGTAAGTTTAAAAATCCAGCAATGAGGAACCAGTTAAACAGAACCAAAATCTGATTGAGCAGCTAAATCTACTTGAAATCAAACCAGGAAGTAGTTCGAAAACCAAAGGGAGCAATAAGTCAACTGGACATAACTCGAACAGGCCCAAACAATAAAACAGTATATTTTTTTTGTTAAGTTTCTTTGCTGTATTTGAATCTGAAGTTCGAATTTCAGATCTTAAACTTGCAGAAAATGTATATTCGGGGAAAACTGGAGCTGGAAGGTTTTGGAAAATTCTCAGGGGTCTCCAAACTTGCTAAACAAGGCAATGTGTGTGCCTTTTATAGGCAAAAATGTAAAGCTTTCTTCAGATTTTGTTTTTCCCTTTAGTCCCTCTCCTTTTAACTTTCAGTCCCTCATTTTTAAACTTGTTATCCAAGTAACAACACCTATTTTATTGAAAACTATACTAAAGTCTATTCTAGAAGGTCCTACACCCACTGTAATTCCTATACTACCCTTTCCCTACTTTTAAAATTACTANGTGAGACTTAATAGATTGATCCAACTTATTCGGCCCATTAATTTTAGTTAGGGAATATATCTTGAATGTGTTTATACCCAAAATTCATACCTATAATATTGTTAACCTAACGTTTTGGCTGCAATTGTTTTCATTTAAGAACAAGAGTACGAGCACTATGATATTATTTCTTCTTCCCTAATTTTTTCCTTCTTTCCCTCTTCCGTTTTTTTGTAAGGTTGTGAGGGGAGGGGGGGGGGCATCAGTAATATTCGTGTAATGGTTATTATGCATTAGTCATGAATATATTAATAATTTCATTGCTATCTGTTTTGATTTTTAGAGCGTAGAGATAGTAGACTCCTAAAGCTAGGTGATCAACTTAACACCATATATTTATAATAGGACATATATCTTAGTGTAAATGGATAAAAGATTGCGTGAATAATTGAAAGTTGTGAGACAAAGTTCCTAAAGCTAGGTGATTAGCGAATAGTGCATAGGTTAGACACAAATCACGAGTTCGAACCCCGCAAAAAATTTAAGTGAAGTAAAATAGAGAAACTAGTCCATTATCTAGGTTATCCATAAATCATGATTTCAAACCCTGCAGAGAATTAAGTAAAAAAGAGGAACTAGCTCATTATCCATCAAATTCGAACCATGTGAATTTTCGAGTACCGAAAAATAGAAAGTAGTATAGATAAGAAGCCAAAGCTACAACAAAACAAAGACACAACAAAGAGCCAATGGAGTCTCCATCTCTTCTTCATTTGATCTTGCAACCTCCGCCTTGTTCATAGATAATCACGACACAGCATCAACAGACTCCTTGCTGCTCACAAAATGTGAAATTAGGGAGTGGAAGCCATCATAGAGAATCAAAAATTTATATAAGGAAAATTTAAGAGCTTGTTGAAGAGCGTGGATTCAACATCAATCACTGTTATAGAGAAGCCAATCGACTTACAGATAAACCGGCGACTCTCAACCATGAAATTGGGGGAGTCCATGTCTTCAAATCTTTCTCCGAGCTCCTGGAACACAAGTTAAAGAGCTGGTGATAGAAACTAAGGGTCCACCAAACTATATAAAGAACTTGATTTTCTACTAGTTCCCACAGATCACACAGACAACGGTAAGTAAATAACACAATGGAGTTTTACGTGGAAAACTCCCAGCTCACGGGATTAAAAATCACGACCTACACTCGTAGGATTTCAACTTCACTACCGAGCAAACTTCAGATTACAAACTACTGTAACCTAGGAATTAAACTCTTAATCCCTTACTCACATGTAATAACTCTATTACAAAGTTTACAACTCGACTAACTCTAGCCAAGACATAAACACAAGGTTTATGGTTTTACAAAAGGTTTCTTAAGCAATGCTTCTAGCTAAGCTAAGTAAGAATTACAAGTAAATCACTTTAACAAAGGTGCAACACAACTAAGGACATATAATAACTCAATGCAGGAACTGGTCCTTTGTTATGTTATTCTCTGTTCTTGAAGCTCTGAAAGTCACATGCAAGATCGCCACACACTTGAGAGAAAACTTGATCAATTCTAGAAATGTGCAAGTGCGTGTTTTTCCTTTGCTTCATGTTAATATTACCCAAGTGATGTCACTTGGATGATGTAAGCATATTTGGTACAAGGGCATTCCCCATAAAGTGACTGTTGCATTGTTTGCCTTGTTGCGTGTGTGCAGAGGAACAATTGTAGCAACTTTACAGCTGTGGGGAGTTGACTGGTACGGTCAGCAAGGAAACTGATGTCCATCTGTTCCCTCCGCCGTCTCTTTGACTTTAATTGTTGGAACTTGTGCCCGGTTTGAGACTTGTTATTTTTTGAGCACTTTGAGGATGTGTAACGGGTTCCCGATCTGGTTCGTGTCATTAAGTTTGTTAGATCATCAAAACATAATAAGACACAAAATATATCAGTTGGTAACACTTCAAAAAGATTATGTTGCTCGGATCCTTTAGAAATGCCATTCGGTGTATGGCAATCTTCAAATATTATTCATTTTTTAGAGGATCCTAACACGAGTGCAACAACATTTTTGAACGATCCGAACACCAAAGGCCGATATTTACATTATGCGATATGATTTTAACCGAATTAACCCAACAACTTTGGTTCAAATTCTATATATGTGATAAGAAATTTACTAAATACATATAATTATTAAATTTCGGACCAGTAACCCAAATGGTTAATGATTTTAATAGCATCTCGAACCCATAAAATTAAAAACCTGAATCAACAACATAGCTAAAAAGATAATATAACTCAGTATAATCATATTTACTAGCCTCACCAAATACCACTAGATAAAAATTACTGGTCTCATTAGTACTACTCCCCGGGGGGCGGACCAACCCGGCCGGACCGGTATAACGGTAAAAAAAAATTTCTTTTTAATTTTTTTTTATATGGGCCAGATCTGACGGCTTGACGTATATAGGAGATTGAAGCAAACAACAAATATATTTATGTTCAAGTAGATAATTGGATGCCCTTTAACGCCATTTCTCCTCCTCAAAATTTGGTGGGAACATGATAGTTAATAGATTTAGGGAACAAAAGATTTATATATGCTATTCTTTTTTCTAGTATTTGGTTACCACAAAAAATTTTCAAGAACAAAAATGCTTTTCTCACTTATGAACTGAAGTAATTTTCCTTACGGCTCTCCTAATTTTTTTAACTTTATATGTATTAATCATTAAGATTATCACTCAGATATATTTATTAACCTGTAGTACTAAAAAAATTCATTAAAATACTCTCCTGTTTCGTTAATATTATTATCATTTTTAGTATATATATTTTTCTCATACTTTCCATTCACCAATCAAATAATTTTTTTTTATAAAAATAATTTTTATCATACCAAACTAACACGAATAAAGGGCAGACGGTGCGGCAGTAGTGCAATTGTAAGTGCCAATACTTTGTATCAATATAACTTACAATAGTTATACATAATACAAAAAAAAATTAAAAATACACTAAACCCGGCCCGGCCCGGCCCCCTCAACCCGTAACCGGTATGGTTCAATTTTTATCCGGATGAACCCAAACCCATTAACCTGGTAAGTCCCAACCCGTAACCGGCCAGGACCATAACCCGTACGGGTCCAAAAAATCCCAACCCAGCCCGGCCCGGCCCACCCGTTTAACACCCTTAGGTGACACACACGCTAGATGACGAGCGTGGGATTCGTGCACCGTTGGGGATTGTGACTTGGTCCATCCCGAATGACTGTTTTACTGCGTATTTGATTGCAATTGTCTGATATTATTATGATTTGGGCTAAATGCCATATTTGGGCTTCATGCCAATTGTTTGGACCCTTAGGGGAATAGTTACTGCTATTTTCCTGACTGTTTTGACTTTATACTTACACTCAGTCATACAATATTTTACTCTTTTCATAACTCAGCCATGCTTGCTCTGTTTTAAACCCTTTAAACGATATTTTAAAAGATAATTTGAGCTGAGCATCATGTTTACTGTTGCTCGAGGGGCTTATGAGATTCTGACTGAGTAACGCTAAGGGCCTGTGTTGTGAGGATACTTTTGGGTTGGGCTGCACGCCGCAGCGGTGATATACTGATTATGATAATAAGGACGAGGGCCTGAGATTGTACGTCACGAGGTGGATTGTGATTGATATGAGGCTGAGAGCCTGTTTGATTATGCCACGAGATGGCTTGATATTGTGCTTGGGCCGTAAGGGGCCCCTCTTGGAGTCTATACACCCCCAGTGAGCGCGGGTACCCACTGTGATATGAGATATAGCCCGAGGGGCTGGTATTGTTCTGTGATATTGCCTGAGGGGCTGATTCTGTTGTTATTGTGCCTGAGGGGCGATTCTTATGTGTTTACCTTTTCTAGCTGCATTTCCTTTATTTGTTAAATTGCTTAAAAGGTGCCTTATGGGATTTCGCTGTTTAATTGTTTTTACTGATTTTATCCTCCCTCTTATAGCTTATTGTTGTGTTTAACATGATTTTATATCGCTCAGTCTTCATTTATTGTTATTACTCACTGAGTTGGAGTACTCACTTTACCCCCTGCACCCCTATGTGTAGGTTCGGGCGCTACAGGTCCTGCTAGCGAGGGTTGAGAGCTATCCAGCAGATTTTCGGAGATTCACTAGGTAGCTGCCCGACGATTCGCAGCCTAGTGCATTTTCCCTCTATCTTATTTCTTTCTGTTTTAGTTATGTAGTAGTGGCATAGAATTTCAGACTTGTAGTATTATTTTAGATGCTCATGACTGGTGACATCCCGATGTCGGGCTGTGTTTTTATTCCGCAAACTGTATTGTTTACCTTATTTTGGGGATTTTATTTTGTTAAAGACTTACTATTTATTATATTAATTGCTTTAAATGAATCGGAAGTGTGTCGGCTGGCCTTGCCTTCACGAGAGGCGCCATCACGACCGGGTCTGGGTTTAGGGTTGTGACAAGTTGGTATCAAAACCTAGGTTACATAGGTGTCATGGGTCATGAGCAGGTTTAGTAGAGTCTCGCGGATCGGTACGGAGACGTTTGTATTTATCCTCGAGAGGCTGCAGAACCTTTAGAAAAATTCCATAGTCTTGAAATTCTTGTTGTGCGAATCTGTTGACCGAGTACTAAACTTATGTTATTCTATTCTCTCACAGATTGTGAGGACACGAGCGACCGGTTAGGATGGACGACCACCAGTACCACCAGCTGGAGCCACTAGAGGCCGAGGACGCGGTCTAGTCCGTGGTAGGGGCAGAGGTGCAGCCCACACAGCAGCTGGGGCAGCACCTGCAGATCCACCGGCCGCCCCAGTTTAGGAGCAGGTCCCAGTTGTGGACCCTCCAGCAGCACCAGCTCAGGCACCAGCTGTGCCATTGTGATTCCGGGTCTTCAGGAGACTTTGGCCTAGATTTTGACAGTATGTACAAGTCTTGCTCAGGCGGTCGCGGTCTCTACTGCCGCAGCCACTTCTCAGGCAGGGGGAGGCTCTTAGACTCCCGCCGCCCGCACGCCCGATCAGGTGGTTCAGGGATTGCAGACACCGGAGGCACCACTAGCCCAGGCGATGACAGCTGCTCAGGGTTACGTAGCTCCAGTTATGCCAGAGGACGAGCAGCGTGGATTGGGGAGGTTTGGCAGACTCCAGCCTCCTACTTTCAGTGGTGCAGAGGGCGAGGACGCCCAAAGTTTCTTAGACAGATGTCAGAGGATTCTTCGTACCGTGGGTATTTTGGAGATCAGCGGGGTTGCATTCATGACTTTCATTTTACCGGAGCTGCCTTCACTTGGTGGGAGGCATATGAGAGGCGTAGGCCTGTTGGTTCGGCACCTCTTACTTGGCAGCAGTTCTCCGCTCTATTTTTGGAGAAGTATGTTCCACAGTCCCGTAGGGAGGAGCTGCGTAGGCAGTTCGAGCAGTTAAGATAGGGGGATATGACTGTTACTCAGTACGAGATGAGGTTCTCAGAGTTAGCTCGACATGCTATTTGGCTGGTTGCTACGGAGAGAGAGAGGATCAAGAGGTTTGTTGATGGCCTCACCTACCAGCTTCAGGTTCTCGTGACTAGGGAGAGAGTGTCAGGTGCTACGTTTGAGGAGGTTGTGGATATTGCTCGTGAGATTGAGTCATTTCGTCGCCAGGAGCGCGAGGAGAGGGAGGCTAAGAGGCCTCGAGGTCATGGTAGTTTTGGGGGCACTCCTTCGAGGGGCCAGTATCAGCACGGCAGAGGCCGTCAGTTCAGGCATGCCTAGTCAGCTCGCCCAGGTTATCATGAGGCATCATCAGGCCATGGTTCTCGCGGTTCTCAGCAGGGTCATTCCTCACTCAGTGCATTTCCAGCACAGGGTTCGTCCCGTGCTCCATCAGTTCAGGATTCTTCTACGCCAAGTGCGTCTGCTAGTCATTCCGGTGCTAGGGCTTCCCATCAGTCCCCGTCTCCAGCACCCGGGAGTTGCTATGAGTGTGGAGAGATGGGTCACATATGGAGGCAGTGTTCTCGTCGTCTTGGGGGTTCATCTCAGCAGAGGGGTCAACCATCAGCCTCAGCCCCAGCCACTTTACCACCCACCCAGCCAGCTAGGGGTGGAGGACAGTCATCTAGGGGTCACCCCAGAGGGGGAGGTCGATCCGGTGGTGTTCAGGCCCGCTTCTATGCACTGCCAGCTAGGCTTGATGCGATTGCTTCAGATGCGGTAATTACAGGTATTATCTCAGTCTGCCGCAGGGATGCTTCTATGTTATTTGACCCTGGTTCTACTTTCTCTTATGTGTCGTCTTATTTTGCCCATTATTTGGATATGCCCTGTGAGTCCCTCATTTTTTCTGTTCATGTCTCTACGCCGGTGGGCAATACAGTTGTGGTAGACCATGTGTACCGGTCGTGCGTTGTGTCTATTGGGGGTCTGGAGACCCGAGTCTATCTATTGTTGTTATGTATGGTAGACTTCGATGTTATTTTGGGCATGGATTGGTTATCTCCATGCCGGGATATTCTGGATTGTCATGCCAAGACAGTAACGTTCGCTATGCCAGGTGTGCCACAGATTGAGTGGCGAGGTTCGACCGATTATGTTCCCAGCAGGGTAATTTCTTTCTTGAAGGCCCAACGTATGGTTGGTAAAAGGTTGTCTTTCATATCTAGCATTTGTGAGGGATGTCAGTGCAGAGACTCTTAGTATTGATTCTGTTCCAGTTGTGAGGGATTTCCCCGATGTGTTTCCTGCAGACCTACCAGGCATGCCACCGGATAGGGATATTGATTTTGGTATGATCTGGTGCCGGGCACTTACCCCATTTCAGTTCCTCCGTATCGTATGGCACCAGCAGAGTTGAAGGAGCAGCTTCAGGAGCTCCTTGACAAGGGGTTCATTCGTCCTAGTATGTTACCCTGGGGTGCGCCGGTTCTTTTTGTGAAGAAGAAGGATGGCACGATGAGAATGTGCATTGATTACAGGCAGTTGAACAAGGTAACAATTAAGAACAAATATCCTTTTCCTCGTATCGATGATTTGTTCAACCAGCTTCAGGGAGCGAGAGTGTTCTTCAAGATTGATCTCCGCTCAGGTTATCATCAGTTGATGATCAGGGACTCAGATATTCTTAAGATAGCTTTCAGGACCCGATATGGTCATTATGAGTTCTTGGTGATATCTTTCGGGCTGACTAATGCCCCAACAACGTTCATGCATTTGATGAACAGCATGTTCCGGCCGTATGTCGACTCATTTGTCATAGTCTTCATTGATGATATTCTGGTTATACTCGCGTAGTCAGGAGGAGCACGCGGAGCATTTGAGAGTGGTGTTGCAAAAATTGAGGGAGGAGAAACTATATGCAAAGTTCTCCAAATGTGAGTATTGGCTCAGTTCAGTGTCTTTCTTGGGGCACGTGGTGTCCAGCGAGGGTATTCAGGTTGACCCGAAGAAGATAGAGGCGGTTCAAGTTGGCCCAGACCGTCCTCAGCCACAAAGATTCGCAGTTTTCTTGGTTTGGCGGGTTATTGCTGCCGGTTTGTTCAGGGATTTTCATTTATTGCATCGCCCTTGACCAACTTGACTCAGAAGGATGTCCCATTTTAGTGGTCTGATGAGTGCGAGGAGAGCTTTCAGAAGCTCAAGACTGCCTTGAACACAGCTCCAGTGTTAGTGTTACCATCAGCTTCAGGTTCTTATACCGTGTATTGTGATGCTTCGAGAGTTGGTATTGGGTGTGTTCTGATGCAGGAGGTTGGAGTTATTGCTTATGTTTTTCGTCAGTTGAAGCCTCATGAGAAGAACTACCCTATTCACGATTTGGAGTTGGCTGCCATTGTTCATGCGTTGAAGATTTGGAGGCATTATTTGTATGGTGTGTCTTGTGAGGTGTATACTGATCATCGTAGCCTTCGGCACTTGTTCAAGCAAAAGAATCTCAATCTGAGGCAGCGGAGGTGGTTGGAGTTTCTTAAGGATTATGACATTACTATCTTGTATCATCCGAGAAAGGCCAATGTGGCAGCCGATGCTTTGAGCTGAAAGGCGGTGATTATGGGGGAGTTTGGCATATATTCCAGTTGAGGAGAGACCTCTTGCAGTTGATGTTCAGGCTTTGGCCAATCGGTTCGTAAGGTTGGATATTTTGGAGCCCGGTAGGGTATTGGCTTGTGTGATTTCTCGGTCTTCCTTATATGAGCGCATCAGAGAGCGCCAGTATGACGAACCTCATTTTCTTGTCCTTAAGGACAGAGTTCAACAGGATGATGCTAGATATGTGACTATCGCTAATGATGGGGTGCTGAGGATGCATGGCCGGATATGTGTGCCCAATGTAGATAGGCTTCGGGAGTTGATTCTGGAGGAGGCCCATAGCTTGCGGTATTCCATTCATCCGGGTGCCGCGAAGATGTATCAGGATCTGAGACGACATTATTGGGGGAGAAGAATGAAGAAAGACATTGTGGGATTTGTAGCTCGGTGTCTCAATTGTCAGCATGTGAAATATAAGCATCAGAGTGGCTTGCTTCAGCGGATGGATATTCCAGAGTGGAAGTGGGAGCGGATCACTATGGACTTTGTAGTTGGGCTCCCACGGACTTTGAAGAAGTTCGATGCTATTTGGGTGATTGTGGATCGGCTGACCAAGTCCGCGCACTTCATTCCTATCTGTACTACTTACTCTTCAAAGCGGTTGGTAGAGATATATATCCGGGAGATTGTTCGTTTGCATGGTGTCCCAATTTCTATCATTTCAGATCGGGGCACTCAGTTTACTTCACAGTTTTGGAGGTCTGTACTGCGAGAGTTGGGTACTCAAGTTGACTTGAGCACAACCTTTCACCCTCAGACGGACGGGCAGTCCGAGCGCACTATCCAGATATTGGAGGACATGTTGTGCGCTTGTGTCATTGATTTCGAAGGGTCATGGGATCAGTTTCTACCGCTCGTAGAGTTTTCTTATAACAATAGTTACCAGTCGAGTATTCAGATGGCTCCATATGAGGCTTTGTATGGAAGGCAGTGTGGATCTCCAGTTGGTTGGTTTGAGCCGGGCGAGGCTAGGCTATTGGGTACAGAGTTGGTTCAGGATGCTTTAGACAAGGTGAAGGTGATTCAGGAGAGGCTTTGTACATCACAGTCGAGACAAAAGAGCTATGCGGACCGGAAGGTTCGGGATTTTTCCTACATGGTTGGTGAGAAGGTTCTGTTGAAGTTTCACCTATGAAGGGTGTTATGAGATTTTGATAGAAGGGTAAATTGAGTCCGCGGTTCTTTGGGCCTTTTGAGGTACTTCGGAGGATTGGGGAGGTGGCTTATGAGCTTGCTTTGCCACCCAGCTTGTTGAGTGTGCACCCGGTATTTCATGTTTCTATGCTTCGGCAGTATATTGGGGATCCGTCTCATGTTCTGGATTTCAGCACGATTCAGCTAGAGGGTGATCTGACTTATGATGTGGAGCCAACAGCTATTTTGGAGCGTCAGGTTCGAAAGTTGAGATCAAAAGACATAGCTTCGGTGAAAGTGCAGTGGAGAGGTCGGCCCGTGGAGGAGGCTACCTGGGAGACCGAGCGGGAGATGCGGAGCAGGTATCCTCACCTATTTGAGGCTTCAGGTATGTTTCTTGACTCGTTCGAGGACGAACGTTCGTTTAAGAGGGGGAGGATGTAACGACCCGGCCGGTTGTTTCATGAGTTACCGCTCCGGTTCCCCCATTGCTGCTTCTTATTGCGTTATTTATCGGTTATATATGTGAACGGGTTGGTTGGCTCGGGTTCGGAAAGGTTTTGAGAAGGTTTGAGACACTTAGTCTCTTTTAAGAAAGCTTAAGTTGGAAAAGTCAACCGGATGTTGACTTATGTGATACAGGGCTCGGATGTGAGTTCCGATGGTTCGGATAGCTCCGGGAGACGATTTGGGACTTAGGAGCGTGATCGGAATGTGTTTTGGAGGTCCGGAGTAGATTTAGGCTTGAATTGGCAAAATTGAGTTTTTGGCATTTTCCGGTTGATAGGTGATATTTTGATATAGGGGTCGGAATGGAATTTCGAAAGTTACAAAAGCTCCGTTATGTCATTTGGGATGTGTGTGCAAAATTTCAGGTCATTCGGACATGGTTTGGTATACTTTTTGATCAAAAGCGGAATGCGGAAGATTTTAGAACCTTAGGCTTGAATTCAATGTGTTTTGGTGGTTTTGATGTTGTTTGAGGTGTTTTGAAGGTTGATACAAGTTTGAATGATAGTATAAGATTTGTTGGTGCTTTTGGTTGAGGTCCCGGGGGTCTCGGGGTGATTTCGGATGGTTGGCGGAAGGTTTGGAATTGAGCTTGAGAGCTGAAGCCTTTTGGTTGTTGTCATAACCGCATATGCGGTTGAAGGATCGCAGGTGCGACCCCGCAGATGCGGGCGACAAGTCGCAGAAGCGAAAGAGGCCTAGGAAGGCTGTGACCGCAGAAGCGGTTGAGTGATCGCACCTGCGATGGCGCAGGTGCGGATTGAGCATCGCGGATGCAATTTTGGCCGTTTAAGCGGAAACCGCAGGTGCGGCGCTTGGGACCGCAGAAGCGGTCACGCAGGTGCGAGCTCTGGACCGCAGGTGCGAAAAGCCTGGGTCAGAATATTTATATTTCTTCCTTCGCTATTTTCAGAGGGTTATATGGTATTAATTCAAGGATTAGAGTTGTAATTAAGGTTAGAATTTGAGAAATTAGGGCTTGGAAACTTAGGCCTTTAATTGAGAATTTGAAGGACCATTTGTGGTCGGATTTTGGAACTTTTGATATGTATGAACTCGTGGGGAGATAAGGAATCTAATGACGTAAAATTTATCGAATTCCGAGACGTGGGCCCGGGGGTCGGGTTTGGTTAATTTCGGGATTTGCGTTGTTTTTCGATTATTTTCGAGTGGGCTTGTCCCTTTAGCATATTTTGATGATTACGTTTTGATTTTGGTAGATTCGGAGCATCCGGAGGCTGATTCGAGGGGCAAAAGTATTGCGAGCTAGATTTTGGGTCGGATTGAGGTGAGTAATGATTTTAAATATTATCCTGAGGGTATGAAACCCCGGATTAGATAGCGTTAGGCTATGTTGAGGTGACGCACACGCTAGATGACGAGCGTGGGATTCGTGCACCGTTGGGGATTGTGACTTGGTCCATCCCGAATGAGTGTTCTACTGCGTATTTGATTGCAAATTGTCTGATATTATTATGATTTATGCTAAATGCCATATTTGGGCTTCATGCCAATTGTTTGGACCCTTTGGGGAATATTTACTGCTATTTTCCTCATTGTTTTGACTTTATACTTGCACTTAGTCATACTATATTTTACTGTTTTCATAACTCAGCCATGCTTGCTCTGTTTTAAACCCTTTAAATGATATTTTATAAGATAATTTGAGCTGAGCATCATGTTTACTGTTGCCCAAGGGGCTTATGAGATTCTGACTGAGTAAGGCCGAGGGCCTGTGTTGTGAGGATACTTTTGGGTTGGGCTGCACGTCGCAGCGGTGATATACTGATTATGATAATGAGGCCGAGGGCCTGAGATTGTACGCCACGAGGTGGCTTGTGATTGATATGAGACCTAGAGCGTGTTTGATTATTCCACGATGTCTTGATATTGCGCTTGGGCTGTAAGGGCCCCTCCCGGAGTCTGTACACCCCCAGTGAGCGCGCGTACCCATTGCGATATGAGATATAGATCGAGGGGCTGCTATTGTTTTGTGATATTGCCCGAGGGGCTGATTCTGTTGTTATTGTGCCCGAGGAGCGGTTCTTATGTGTTTACCTTTTCTAGCTGCATTTCCTTTATTTGTTTAACTGCTTAAAAGGTGCCTTATGGGATTTCACTGTTTAATTGTTTTTACTGATTTTATCCTGCCCCTTATAGCTTATTGTTGTGTTTAACGTGATTTTATATGCTCAGTCTTCATTTATTATTATTACTCAGTGAGTTGGAGTACTCACTTTACTCCCTACACCCTTGTGTGCAGATTCGGGCGCTTCAGGTCCTGCTAGCGAGGGTTGAGAGCTGTCCAGCAGATTTCCGGAGATTCACTAGGTAGCTGCCCGACGATTCGCAGTGCATTTTCCCTCTATCTTATTTCCTTCTGTTTCAGTTATGTAGTAGTGGGATAGACTTTCAGACTTGTAGTATTATTTTAGATGCTCATTACTGGTGACACCCCGATGTCGGACTGTGTTTTTATTCCGCAAACTGTATTGTTTACTTTATTTTGGGGATTTTATTCTGTTAAAGACTTAATATTTATTATTTTAATTGCTTTAAATGAATTGGAAGTGTGTTTGCTGGCCTTGTCTTACGCCATCACGACCGGGTCCGGGTTTAGGTTCGTGACAGCTTATAAGCACCTTTTGGGTTTGGTTATAAGCCAAGTACTTATAAGATAAAATCAGTCATAAGTCATAAGCTGGTCACCCCCAACTTACAGCTTGTTTGAATGGTTGTTACCCATTGTATTGTATCGTATCGTTACTTTAAATACGATGTATGTTTTGGTTGTTACTTAAATTTTATTGTATCGTATCGTTGAATATGTCGTTACATAACGGCGAAATGTACCACTTTATGTAAGAACTGATTTGGTGTGGTCGCGTCGTTACCTTGTCTTTTTCTCTCAATCTCACCCTTTATTATTATTAAAAAAATTTATTTTATCATTTACCCTACCTTTTTATATAGTAATTTACCCATGTATCATAATTTTTCTTTATAATATTACAAGTTTATTCTTCATATTGCTGGTGCGTGATATCATGAAACGATGACAAACGATACAATCTATCCAAACATTGCATTTATCAAACGATACAGTACAATACAATATGGTACGATACGATATATTATGAAACGATGCGGAACAACCATCCAAACAGGCTGTTATGGCTTTTCAGCTTATAAGCACTTTTAGTTTGACCAACACTTTTACTAATTTATCCTTAATAATATTTTCTAATTCACAAAATACTTTTTCCAAAATAAATTTCTTGACTTTCTCTTCATTCCATATTTGCTGTTGATTACTTTTGTTTACATTTTTTTTAATTTATAATCTTTTAAAAAAAATCAAGGGTATTTTAGTCATTTTAACAAAAGAATAGCTTATCAACATTTTTTTTATCAAACACATCGATTGCTTATTATCAGTTTCAGCACTTTTATCCAAACACGTAAATTCTTATTTCAAAAATCAGTTTCAGCATTTAAATTTTTTTTTCAACACTTTAAGCTTATCAGCTATTTACAACCAGCTAATCCAAACAAGCTCTATTACTTCTTATGAGTAAATATAAAATTGCTTACAAATAGCAAAATAATAAATGTTTGATAATTTTCAGAGACATAGAACTAAGATATGACGAGCTACAATAAATGAAGATATAAATTTGGGCTATTTATTTTCAGAAGAAATATTCATTTGATATTCACCCTACTTATAAGTAAATATATAAATATGTAATACTATGACACCTTATTTTGAATTACACTCAATTTTTTAGATGGATGAATAGGACTTAAGTCGTTTATTTGTTAAGGAATTTTGAGTGTCGACAAAGCTAATTAGGGAATTTGACGCATGATTTGTGTTGGCGAGCCCCAAGCGCTGAGTGTCGGACGTGTTTCGGGCGCTTGGAGCGTAAGTCTCACAGAACTAAGCCTCACACGTGAGCCTCAGGACGTTTTAGTAGTGCCCCGCCCCGAAGCGAGCTACGAGGCGAGTCCCAAAAATGCCTTTTAAAATAGTGGTAGGAAGCAGCAAAATTTTTCTAACACAGTAGAGTTGTTTGTGCTGCATATGATAATTAGATCAAACTTGAGAAAAATGGAAGTCTAGTACATTCAAGACCTTAGGCATATTGTTATTATCTGCTGAAATGTTGATTCATCGATAAATTAGTGGATCGAAAATTCTCAATTTTTCAAAATAAAAAAATTAAAAATGACACTTGTAACTCGTTTGGACCAACTTAATAGCGTAATAATACTATTTTTTTCCTTGAAAAAAAAGAGAAATTTGTTTGTGAAAATACAAGAATCTATTATCTATTGTATCTATTATCTATTATCTATTATCTCTTTTAAAATAGAGTTCATACTAGACAAAATAGCCATTTAATTATTTAAATGTAAAAGTGTAATGTCACGACCCAAAATCCTCTAAGGGTTGTGATGGAGCCGGACACCACTGTCAGACAAGCCAACACCAAGAAGTTAATTAAATTCTCATTTTACTATTTATAATTGAAATCATTTCTTTTATACATTAACCAATAAATAATGAAATTCACTGAAATAAAAAGACGTCTTTAACAAACTTAATATTGAATAATCCCATAATCATCCCAGAACCCTGTGTCACAAGTGCATGAGTAATTTCTAGGATTTAAAACAAAATACAACACGATAATTGTCCAAAATATAATTGGACAGAAAAGAAAATACAATACAGTACTCTGAAGGAGACTCTGCTGGCTGCGGGTCATCTCGAGGAGTGCAGCTCACCTAGGTCTCCATATCGACCATGCCGCTGCGCCAAACTAGGCCACTAGACATTGTCACACCTCCTTTTTTACACACCTACCCCGAAGGGTAATGTATAAGGGAGTTTTTCCATTTAAAGTGACATTATTCGAAATGGGATTATTTATTTATTTTATAGAGTCGCCACTTGGGATAGGACGGGCTTTTGGTGTCCCAAGTCACCGATTTAATTTAAATCCCAAATCGAGGAAAATTTCGACTTCCCAATTGGAGTCTGCGAACCAGAAATTCTGAATAAGGAATTCTGTTGACCCGAGGGAAGGTGTTAGGCACCCCCGGATCCCGTGGTTCTAGCACGGTCGCTTAAATTATTATAAATGGCTAAAAATCTAATTTTGTACATGTTCAAACCTATAGTACAATTTTGTTTAACCGCTTTTAATTAGTTTTTATGAAAGTGAACGCCGTTTAAGAGCGTGTTTTTGGATCACGTCACATGAAATGCACCCGGATCCTCGACACCTCTTATTCAACGTTTTGGAATTTGGATTTGGGTTGCATGAAATGCACACCCGAGTTTAGGAAAGTAATATTATTGAAAGCGCGCCTAAAGTGGCTAGCATCTTATTAACTTTGCGGGAAGCCATGAATATTCGCTAAATGGCATGTCCTGAATTTCTAAATATTTTAATAAAGTATTTAATGAGGGCCCCGCAATTTTATATTTTATGCAGCGAGGCTCGTCTATGTTTTATTTAAAGGCCATCCTAAAATAAAACTATGATTTTCTATTACAGTGTTATCTTTAAAGGGCCTTATTAATAATTAAAGAATCCGGACCTTCAAACTCAAGTCCACATCCAAACAAGAGGAAAATCCCCTTAGCTTAAATGTGCTACCTAGCTTGGAAGGCCCAAATTATGCTAACTAACCAATTTGAACGGAATTGAGAATTGGGCCCACACGACTGGCCCAATAAACCTCATTGACAGGGACAGAAGCGATTAAGAAGCTGAGGGATCGAATCCCTGCTAATGCAAGTCAGAACGTGCATGTGAGCTTCAGCAAATGGGCCTCCCTTGTAAGGCCTAACGCAGCCGCCCAGTTGGAATATTGCGTGGGCAATCGAACCCCAACAAAGGTTATGATGCTTGATTTAACGACTCCAATCATATTTAATAATTAACCAAAACCAAACACTTGATACAATTTTACCAAACTAACTCGTCTACCAATGTTAATAAACCAAATAGAATACTTACCTAATGACACATTATCAACATCCAAACAATTACCAATTTTAAATAAGCTACTGCCATTGTCGAGATTTCACATGTATAAGACCTTTGCACTAATTTTCAATGTGTGTGCTCACGTGCTAGTGCTCAGCAGATTCTGTTCCTATGTTCCATTATTTTTTGAATTTAAAGAGATAACTACACAGAAGTAACAAACTAAGCTAACTAAGCTAAATCTGATTTCTAGTCTTCACAGCTTGCAAGCTCAAAATCAATACAGTCCAGGATCTACATTAACAATCTACTATCGTTCATTAGAACAACCTTCATAATTAAAATCAGTAACAAAGTTTAACTAGACAAATTGAAAGTAATTTCAACCTAACAGACTACATCATCACATTTTAGACAAACTCGAACTAAAATGCTCTGCACATTCCATTGATAATGCGTTTCCCTTTCAATCAGGAGATTACATCGAAGAAACTTGAATGTGTACCTGGTTTTAGGAATTAAGAAGAAGCAAATCAGTTAGCAGCAGTCTACACGAGCAACAAACAGGAATGGACCAGCCAACAACTAGTTCAGTCCACTGAGAATTTTTGAAATCAACTCCACCCAAGCCAAACCCAATACCAATTACTCAAACACACTTGAATTCAGCTACAACTAAATGGCCAGTAATCACCAACACAAATTCAAAGCCCCTGATGCTGCTAGTACTCGTATAAAACCCAAAATGAAAGCATCCACAACAGAATTTGAAACTAGACTGAAGCAAAGCTAATGAAACAGTGAATTTTTGATTGATTTTTCTATTTTTTGATGTTTTTTTTTGTATATTGGACTTTAAACACAAATCTGGAACTTTTGAGAGAAAGGGAAAAACCAACTTTTGATAGGGATTTTTGGACTCAAAAAGTTCCACCAGTCCTCAAGGCACTTGATGCCCTTTTATAGGTGACAAAAGAGGGTAAATCAGATCTTAGGCTTAATTTCATTTTAGCCCTCCTATTTCTAACTTGTTACTCAAGTAAGTTCCTCTTTTTTGCTGAAAACTATACTAAAGTCTATTCTAGAAGGTCCTATACCCATTACAATTCCTATACTACCCCTTACCTACTTTAAAATTACTATTCCTAATAAAACTACCCTTTTCTATGCCTAAATTACCCTTCTACTAGTCTGAAAATTACAGACCAATGGTTAACTGATCCCAATCCCCTCACCCTAGCTCGAATTTAACTGAAGTTAATTAACAAATGATCACTCAGCTATATCCAAACCTTAAAATCTAATCAAACTGCAAATGAAGACTGAAACTCAATTGAACTAAACTTAAACTAACAGAATCATTAATTCAAATAATTTCAAGGCGGGCTGGAAACATTAACAAGAAGAAACTCTATTGAATCTTGGAATTAAGAAGAAAAGACCTCGACTCAGAATTTCCTAACAATAACAAGACGAAACTATATCGAAATTAAACTAATAATTAGAATGTCTGGAAATTGAACTACACATGAATCAAATTAAACAAAACTTAAAATGCAAAGCGACCTCACCGATTAAGACAGATGAAAAAGAAGCAACAGAGGGATTAACTAAGAGAATCGTAGAGCTACAAAATACTTACTACAGAAAGCACTCGACCTTGAAAATCTCCTCAAAACAGGTTCAATTACAAAAACTCTAGATCCATAATTCAGGGCCTTCTGCTTGGATTCGAGGGATTCTAGGCGTGAAATAGTGATGAGGGAAGGAAGACGGTTGCCTGGTATGATTTTGGGTTCATTTGGGCCAACTTGTGATTTGGCCGAAAAATCTTCGATGGAATATTCGACGAGATTGGCTATGATTCGAAGAAAACCATCGTGGGGGTTGGAAGAGGAGAAGAAGGAGCATCTATGGTGTTTTTCTGATGATTTTTGGCATGGAAGTCGTTTCCCGCCGGCGAGAGTTCCGGCGAAGATACGGTGGTGGAGGCGGAGAGGGACAGGGGTACGAGGAAAGGGGGGGCTGGTCTCTAGGGTTTTCAAACTTTATGACAGTTTTATTATAATTCGAGAATCAATCCAGGCCGTTGGATTAGAGGGGATGGATGGTCTGGATTAAACGACGTCAAAACGACGTCGTTTTGAATATGGGGCGACTGGACCGGGTGGTCTTGGGGTTGGGCTTGGGTTGGTCCAATGTTTTTTAAAAAAGACTGGGCCATCAATTGTTCAGCAATGAACGGCCCAATCTGCTTTGCTTCTCTTTTATTCTCCTTTCTTTTATTTTCTTTCATTTTCATTTCAATTTTTTTAGATTATTGTCAAATACAAATTTAAAATTAATAGACATGATTTAATTCCAAAATTGCACTTAATTAATTTTCTAAAACTAACTAAATCCTAATTCAAAAGAAAGTCAAACCAAAAAATGTAAAAAAACGACTATTTTGTTATTTCTTCTATTACTTTGGTAATATTAGTTAATTGGTAGAACTAAAAATATAAAAATCAAATTTTAGATGCGAATGTACTATTTTGGTATTTTTATGAATTATGCCAACTAAAAATGCACACAAAAATGCAAACAATCACAAAATCATGCAATTAAATTCTAAAAATCAAATAATAAAAGAAAAATCCTAATTTTATGAATTTTATAGGAATAATTTAAGCGAGGCAAAAATCACGTGCTCACAGACATACATGAGCCTGTGCAACAAAAATGCACAACAAGTGTAGCATGAGTACGAAAACAACGTGTACCCAGTAAGTATCCCGTCTAATCTCGAAGAAGTAGAGACGAGGGGTCGACTTCGACACTTACTAATGGTCCAATAATAATATACCAATAATATAGAATCATGGATTTTATAAGGTGATTTCAAACTCAAAGCATGAAGCAGGTAAGCAATTCTTTTTCTAATGAGAGATTCCCAAAATTTGTATTTCATCATTTGTCAATTATTCTCAGGCCAGAGAGGAAATATCATTATTCATAAATGTCAAGGCAAGCAATACAAGCATGCACAAATTATGCCGAGGTCGTACGGCCTGATCCAACAAATATTTAAATTGTGCACTGCCAGAGGGTCAAATGGCGCGAACTATAGATGCATCTATTTAATCTACCGAGGCGTTCGTCCTGTTCCACAATAGATAAACACATTCAAACGGTCAAATCAAGAATTCATCAAGGAGCGATTACTCAGGAAAAGGTAAATTTCTCTTTTAAAAGTCAAGAAATGACGTCTAGACTTTTAGAAATTTATTTACACATTCAGTATGGTTTAAGCATTTTTAAATTGACAACAAGGTTGCAAATATTACAAGTAAAGCATGCTTTTGGGTCTTAGACTACCTGGACATAAGCGTAATAGTAGCTACGCACGGACTCTTGTCACCTCGTGTGTACGTAGCCCCCACAAATAGAAGCACATATCCAATTAATTCACCTATGGGGACAATTCCCTCTTACAAGGTTAGAAATGAGACTCACCTCGCTCCGAAGTTCCATAACCGGCATTCCACGCCCTTCCGAAGACTCAAATCGATGCACAACGCTCCAAAACCACCCAATAATTATGCAAACTCATTATATATACTCCATTACTCATAATAATCCAATTTCTAACAATTCCTAACCCCAATTGAAAAGTAGACAAAATCGCCCTCGGGCCCACGTGCCCGGATTATGAAATTTTTCGAAGATAAAGGTTACCCATAACACCGCGAACTCAAATATATAACTTATCCCAAATTCCATGTCTAAAATCGTGGTCAGAATCTGTAAATACAATTTTCTAGGTTTTTCCTCAAAATCTCAATTCCCACTAGTTTCCATGTTAAAATCTACTCATAATCAATGTATTTAACTTATAATAGGTGGGATTAACTTACCTCCAAGTTGCTAGGTGGAATCCCCTCTCAAGAAGCTCCAAAAACCGCCCAAGAATGGAGAAAATGAGCAAAAATGGCCAAACCCCGCAATTAAGTGTGTTCTGCCCAGCGACTTCCGCACCTACGTCCCACATGCCGCTTCTGCGGCTCCGCTTCTACGGATGCTCCTTCGCACCTGCGCCCTTTGCCGCTTCTGCGGCCTTCCTTTTCGCTTCTGGGCTCACGCAGATGCGGTCAAGGCTCCGCACCTGCGGTCCTTCACCTAGGCGGCCCAGCTCCGTTTCTGCGACTTCAAGGCGAATCATACATGCGAAGTAGGTACACATAGAAACACATATTCAAATAGTAGATCAAGACTTCATCTAGGAAACAATTGTTCAAGGAGGTGTACATTTCTCTTTTACAAGTCAAGAAAATGAAGTTTAACTCTTTTAGAAAATTATTTGCCACTTCGATATGATTTAAGCAAATTAAACCATCAATATAGTTACAATTATTACAAGTAAGCATGCTTTTGGGTCCTAGACTACCCGAACATAGGCATAATAGTAGCTACGCACGGACTCTCGTCACCTCGTGCGTACGTAGCCCCCACAAATAGCAGCACATATGTTCAATTAATTCACCTATGGGGACAATTCCCTCTTACAAGGTTAGAAAGGAGATTCACCTCGCTCTGAAGTTCCATAACCGACATTCCACGCCCTTCCGAAGACTCAAATTGATGCACAACGCTCCAAAACTCATATTTGGTGATGAAAATGGCACTCCAAAGTTGCTCGAAAATCGGCCCCCATGGAAGACATGAAGTGAAAATGAGCCAAAACTCCGATTTTAAAAGAACACTGCCCAGGCGACCCTTCATCGCGAACGCGGAACATCCCTCATGTTCACGAAGCTCAGAAATCTCACGCCCAAAAATCCTTCTCCGCGTTCGCAACCCACTGATCGCGTTCGCGGAAGCCAGCTGCCCAGACCCATCGCGTTCGCATTATCCTCTACGTGTTTGCGTAGGCCAAATGGCCTTGGCTCCATCTCTCCCTTACCTTCTTCGCCTTCGCGTAACCTTGACCGCGTTCGCGAAGGCTTAAGCAACTACTGCCTCGCGTTCGCGCCTGTTACTTCGCGTTCGCAAAGGCCAAACTCAGCAGCCCCATCAACTCCTCTTCGCGAACGCGGGACTTCCTTCGCGTTCGCGAAGAAGGAAACCAGACACCAGCAATCAGCAGCAGCTTTTTATCCAAATTCGATCCGAAACACACCCGACGCCTCCTAGACCCCGTCCAATCACACCAACCAGTCCCCAAACACATTATGGACTTGCTCGAGGCCTCAAATCGCATCAAACGACGCTAAAATCACGAATCACACCCCAATTCGAGCTTTGTGAACTTTAAAATTTCAAACTTCTACTTTCGATGTTTAAACAATCAAATCACGTCCGATTGACCTCAAATTTTGCACACAAGTCATATTCGACCTTACGGACCTACTCCAACTTCCGGAATCGGAATCCGACCCCGATATCAAAAAGTCCACTCCTGGTCAAACTTCTCAAAAACCTTCAAATTTCTATCTTTAGCCAATTGACTCCAAAATGACCCACGGACCTCCGAATTCACTTCCGATCGCGCTCCCAATACCAGAATCACCATACGGAGCTATTCATAGACTCAGAATCCCAAACGGACATTGATAACACTGAAATGCACTTTAACCCAAACTTATGAAATTCCTCCAAAATGCTAACTTCCACATTAGGTGCCGAAACGTTCCCGGGTCTTCCAAAACCCGATCCGGACATACGCCTAGGTATGAAATGAGAATTCTCTTTCCAAATCAACTCCGAACTTCCCGGAATTCAATTCCGACCATGCGTACAAGTCTTAATACCTGAAATGAAGCTGCTCATGGCCTCAAACTTCTGAACGACGCGCTGGAGCTCGAAACGACCGGTCGGGTCATTACATTCTCTCCCACTTAAACATACGTTCGTCCTCGAACGTGCTAAGAACTGCGCTGGAGTTGTCTGAAATCACAGTTAAACACCTTGTGCACCTACCCGTGCTACCACAACTCAGTTGATCACATTAGCTCGAGCAAATTCGAAGATATTCTCTTTTATTCAAACAAATGAGCCTTAGAGCTTAGTTTCAACATCCGAAATTCTCAGCTAGGCTTGCTTTCAACATATGAACACCGTATCAATCACCACATGATACACCGATACAAGATTACATACCTTTGCTGAATTCACACTATGCACCACGTCGTTCACAGGACCATAATAACATTCCCTGACCATAATAGCCGACTTTTCCCCAATCTGATGCTCACAATGCACCTCATGATATATTTAAGTCTTGTTCCAACTCTTTCAATACTGCCACGACGGAAGAGACATGTAGAGATTCATAACCAACTGCTGGGTCAACAAATCATTGAGGCTACACTCCTGACAAGGACATTACCTCATTCTGAACCAAATAAAGATCTTTGCTCTTTAATATACTTCATACAATCCGATTGAACTGATCCTAGATCCAATAACCTTGTCTCACCCAGTACGAACTGCTCATGCAACAAGTCACCCCTGACATGACTAGAAGTCTCACATGATGCCGCAACGTGCCAACAGGCTACCAACTCGAACGCGATACATAAGGAAAACGAACTCTGGAAGGGACTACTCAAATCACGCCACTAATATGAACTTTCCTCAGAAAATGGGGAAACAAAACACACAGAATATAATATAAGGGACCATAATTATCATTACATTGTTGCGGCGTGCAACCCGATCCAAACAACATACCCATGGCGGGGTGCCATCCGATCCACACAAAAAATTTACATAAGGAGATACACATCGAGCTAAATTGCTCATTACAACAACATACCGAATATCGCTCACAAGCACACTCAGTGCCTAATACCATCCCTGAGGGGACAAATAATGCCATAAGCTAACAAACTCAAGCACAAATGAGGTGCGATATATGTTCTAAAACTAAAGAGCCATACTGCTCACATTACACCATCGCTACGCGGAACCTCAACACATAAGAAATTACCAAGCCGTTTCATAACTCACACGGCACAATATAGCATTACATGAAATAGCCGACGACGAATTAACATCCAACGTTCGAATACTCCTACATAAGGAGAGCTATGCTGAAACGAACACATTCGGCCCGATATAGAGCTCATATTCATATTTAAATCCATCCACAGACCTCAAGCCGATTCTGATCGTACCGAACTAGGACAATAATCTTTTTTGGGTCCATAATAACCCTTTTTTCCCATAACACACAAGAACAACCATCATAACCAAAGTAATCCTCTACGGTCCACAACCCAATAAACCGAGTGCCCTCCAGGCATAAATACTCAAATTAACCATATCGCCACAATCTTCATACTTGGTTTCATCCTCCAATAAATCAAGTGACTACATGCCACACTTATACAATCTTCCCATGGGACACGCTCCCACGATCTTATAACAAGTCTGCACATCTATGCTACCGGCCGCACTAACGCTGAAAAGCGATCAAAATCCATAACCAAGATGCAAAGCCTCTCTCACAAACCACCGATCCCAGGTGACGCTGAAGACAATGCCAGCTTACTCTAATCATTCAAAAACCCCTTTCATGCTCATCCGAGCTCGTGACATCCTTGTCAACACCAAAGCGCAACCTTGATCCTCACTTTCAAATTCCATACCGCTCACTGCACCTAACAAGCCAGCATGCGATAGTACAAGAATTTCATCACAACTTCTGAACCACTAACATGGTAAACACTTCCTTACATGGAAGCTTTTTACTTAACTCATTCCAAGAGAACCATAGCAACACACGAGTGAATTCTCACAATCGTAGAAGATGTAATTCTTTAAGTAGTGGCCTAAGCCACCAATATGCCAATTCAATCATGGCTAACCAATCCAACCTCTTCCAATCTGTCCTTAATTGCCTTAGAATAATAATAGCTTCATTCAACACGTAACGCACTCAACCTGAGTGGACTTGTAACACGAGACCATGTTGTCTCAAATCCCACAAGCCATCTCATACCTTCTTTGTGTGCATACTCGCATCTCGACTGGTACATCCATTCTGATAATTCCTCTACGAATCCGAACTCTTTTCCTCCCAATGCTACACTGTAATTCAAAACATCATAGAACATTCTGAGCCTCTTATCATAAGCTGCTTCACAGGCCCGATTCCTAAACATATTGCGGGCTCGAATCATTAGGCACCGCCTTTTTAACCTTTGAATTCACTAGGACCATTATTGAGAGTCACCCACTCTGACATGGTCCCGAATATAATCAACTGCAAGGTCCGCTAGCCCATGACCATCCTCTCAAAGAAGCACCCGGCATCACTTTCCTTGCAACTCACTTCTACGCGAAGCATAATTCCTGAGCATTCCCAAAGCTCGAACATGAATCGATTATGCCAATTACAGAACACATTCTTCAATTCCTTTGCTCAAATTACTAATGATGTTCTCTTTCCTTAGCCGAAACAACTTACCAATACGCCGATAACCCGAACTTTACAAGAAGATAATCATACAACCCAATCGTAGATGGTGGGACTCTCCCACTTATCTTGAAGCCACCATTATGCAACTCCAGAATCCAACAAGATTCTTTCTTCATTGTTGACATGATCTAGCACAACCAATCCTCCAAGCTCTTCGAAATCTTTCCGTAAAACCATTTATGAATACTCTGAATCATTAACCATATTCACATGTCCGACCTCTTTACCAGATAGCCAGTAGAATTCTTCGCAGAGGCTTCGCCAACCACGCGACTGCTGATCTGCTCACAGGAGATAACCCACCTGAGCCCGTGCTCGTTCATCAGCTGCACAAGTCCATTCACTCCTCGTGAACATCAACTAAATGTGCGACAATATCTCCCAATTCAAAGTTATGTTGTATCCTCCTTCATATCAAGCAGCTCCTTTTCGCCATATCGAATCTCCCGTCGAATAATAGCCGATACTTCCAATTAAGTCCGTAGACCCAGCCACTGAACCCACATACTACTCTGCCACTTTCCCACTTTGGGCAGACTCACTTCTCTAAGAAACTACTCGACCTCGACTTCTTACACCTGGCCTTCTAGAAGTTTAACCACCACATGACACTTCCCACACGTCCTTCCTCATCCTTTGCTGCTCTGTTGATGCCTTAGATCAAAATCTATCTCGGTAGCACTTGAACCAACAAACCGCTACTAACTTTTAAACCTTTCCGAAGATCATCTTTCTCGAGCCGTCAGCATTAGAAATACACATTAAATCCTGAACCATCGCACTCCGCGATCTCTGACAGCCGCTTCTCCAATACTATCTTACAATATCCTGCCCCAAGGGCGAATTGTAGAAGGTCTTACCACCGGCAAACTTAGTACATTCAACAAGGACAACGGCACCTCATCACAGATGAAAATTCCACCACGCTCGCAAATACCAAGCCTCGTTACTCCATCAACCCAAATTTGAACATTCTTAGCCCGATAGCCTTTCCCCCACCGGGAATTAAATACCGAAGCTCTAATCATGCACTGAGTAAACCTCCCTTCAAGTCATTTACTGCCCCGACATGTAGGCAAGCATCCTACCATCACATCAATACTACGCGACAACCGTTCATAAGCATCATGGCAACTTGTGCCTAGCCTCAAAGCTCTCAAAAGTATAGCTACTGAGCTGAACGACAGAATATCCATCCCACAAGGCGACGACAATAGCTCAAACAACCATGCAGGGAGAAACATCCCGCACCACATTCGTAGTACCATTACAATTACTCACTCGCCGATTCATGACCAGCGCTTCGCGTCGCATAACATCAATTGGGAAGGAATCAAGTCGCACGATGAGGAAATCAAGAAAGGAAGTGCTCCTAAAAGCTTTGTAGCCTCCCAAAGATAAGTACAAACGTCTCCATACCGATCCGCGAGACTCTACTAGACTTGCTCATGACTCGTAAGACCTAAATGAACCTAGTGCTTTGATACGACGTTGTCACGACCCAAAATCCACTAAGGGTCGTGATGGCGCCGGACATCACTGTCAGGAAAGCCAACACTAAGAAGTTAATTAAATTTCCATTTTAGTATATATTGAAATCACTTTTCTTTTATACATTAAATAATAAATAATGAATTTTGCTGAAATAATAATGGCGTCTTTAACAATTCCTGAATACTGAATAAGCCCATAATCATCCCAGAACCCGGTGTCACAAGTGCATGAGAAATTTCTAGGAAAAACAAGGTATAATACAATAACTGTCTGGAATACAAATTGGACGGGAAGTAAAATACAATACGCTGAAAGAGACTATACTAGCTGCGAGTCGCCTCGAGAAATGCAACTCACCTAGTCTCCGCATCATCCATGCTGCTACGCCCAGTAGGCCACTAGAATCACGTGTGCCTGTGCAACAAAAATGCACAACAAGTGTTGCATGAGTACGAAAACAACGTGTACTCAGTAAGTATCCCGCCTAATCTCGAAGAAGTAGAGACGAGAGATCGACTTCGACACTTACTAGTGGTCCAATAATGATACACAATTAATATAATAAAATCCAGGATTTTTATAAAGCATGGTCGTAACGCAACAGAATGAAACAAGTAATCAATTCCTTTATTCAAAGGGAAATTTCCAAATTTCGTTTTCATCAATTATACATTTATTCTCAAGTCAGGGAGTGACAATATCAACTTCAATGAATTTCAAGGCAATCAATACAAGCATGCGCAACTCATGTCGAGGTCGTACGGTCCGATCCAATAATATTTAAAATGTGCACTGCCAGAGGGTCGAATGGCGCGAACCATAGATGTATCTATTACCCCGCTCGCGGATCATACATGCGACGCGGTCAAACACAAATAAACAATCACCTTGCTCGTGAATCATACATGCGACGCAAGTACACATAGAAACACATATTCAAACAGTCGATCAAGACTTCATCTAGGAAACAATTGTTCAAGGAGATGTACATTTCTCTTTTACAAGTCAAGAAAATGAAGTTTAACTCTTTTAGAAAATCATTTGCCACTTCGATATGATTTAAGCAAATTAAACCATCAATATAGTTACAATTATTACAAGTAAGCATGCTTTTGGGTCCTAGACTACCCGGACATAGGCATAATAGTAGCTACACACGGACTCTTGTCACCTCGTGCGTACGTAGCCCCCATAAATAGCAGCACATATGTTCAATTAATTCACCTATGGGGACAATTCCCTATTACAAGGTTAGAAAGGAGACTCACCTCTCTCTGAAGTTCCATAACCGGCATTCCACGCCCTTCCGAAGATTCAAATTGATGCACAACGCTCCAAAACTCATATTTGGTGATGAAAATGGCACTCCAAAGTTGCTCCAAAATCGGCCCCCATGGAAGAAATGAAGTGAAAATGAGCCAAAACTCCGATTTTAAAAGAACACTGCCCAGGCGACCCTTCATCGCGAACGCGAAACATCCCTCGCGTACGCGAAGCTCGGAGAACTCACGCCCAAAAATCCTTCTCCGCGTTTGCGACCCACTGATCGCATTCGCAGAAGCCAGCTGCCCAGACCCATCGCGTTCGCATTATCCTCTACACGTTCGCGTAGGCCAAATGGCCTTGGGCCCAGCTCTTCCTTACCTTCTTCGCGTTCGCGTAACCTTGACCTCGTTCGCGAAGGCTTAACCAACTACTGCCTCGCGTTCACGCCTGCTACTTCGCGTTTGCGAAGGCCAAACTCAGCAGCCCCATCAACTCCTCTTCGCGAAAGCGGGACTTCTTTCGCGTTCGCGAAGAAGGAAACCAGACACCAGCAATCAGCAGCAACTTTTTATCCAAATTCAATCCGAAACCACCCCGAAACACACCCGAGGCCCCCTGGAACCCGTCCAATCACACCAACCAGTCCCAAAACACATTACGGACTTGCTTGAGGCCTCAAATCGCATCAAACAACGCTAAAATCACGAATCACACCCCAATTCGAGCTTTATGAACTTTAAACTTTCAAACTTCTACTTTCGATGTTTAAACCTATCAAATCACGTCCGATTGACCTCAAATTTTGCACACAAGTCATATTCGACCTTACGGACCTACTCCAACTTCCGGAATCAGAATCCGACCCCGATATCAAAAAGTCCACTACCGGTCAAACTTCTCAAAAACCTTCAAATTTCTGTCTTTAGCCAAATGACTCCAAAATGACCCACGGACCTCCGAATTCACTTCCGATCGTGCTACCAATACCAGAATCACCATAAGGAGCTATTCCCAGACTCGGAATCCCAAATGGACATTGATAACACTGAAATGCACTTCAACCCAAACTTATGAAATTCCTCCAAAATGTTAACTTCCACATTAGGTGCCGAAACGTTCCCAGGTCTTCCAAAACCCGATTCGGATATACGCCAAAATCCCAAATCATCATACGAACCTGCCGGAACCTTCGAATCCCGATTCCGAGGTCGTTTACTCAAAAATCCAATCTTAGCCGATTCTTTCAACTTAAAACTTCCGAAATGAGAATTTTCTTTTCAAATCAACTCCGAACGTCCCGGAATTCAATTCCGACCATGCGTACAAGTCTTAATACCTGAAATGAAGCTGCTCATGGCCTCAAACTGCTGAACGACGCGCTGGAGCTCAAAACGACCGGTCGGGTCGTTACATATAATTTCTTTGTTTTATTGAGCTAGCTTAATAAAATATTCATTGCTTTTAGGAACTTATGCTATTTAATATTTAACTCAAACACATTATTTGATAATATTTATGTAATTTTTAAAAATTATATATTTATTGATATAAGTACACGCGCAAAACGCGTACCTTAAGACTAGTTGGATTTAAACGTAGACACATACTTAAGAAACTCTAAGCTCCCGTTTAGTCATAAATTTTGGATTTTTTTCAGAAAAAATTTAAAAACATTGTTTCTTCATGGAATATGATTAGTTTTTGAAAAAAATATTTTAAAAAAATCACGTTTCTAAAAATTGATTTAGGATAATTTTTGGGTAAAAAATTTCTTCTACTCAAATTTTTTTATTTATTTCAAGTTTCAATATCCATATTTTACATAATTTGTGAGAGTGCTAAATCTTGTATCCTTATTTTGATCATGCCTTAGTAATCAGATTAGGCATCCCAACTCGACAAACACCAATCATTCTTATAAATGATATCTTGATCTTATTTTACTTTACATATGATGTATTTCTAAAGTACTTCGTCTTACGCGTGACATATTACATAGAACAATCAATTTTTTTCCTATTACTTAGACAAATAATATATACAACTTTTATTAAAATAAATTTCTTATCTTATATATGTGTAAGGTGGGCACTAATATTGTACTTATTATATTTACTAATTAGATGAATATTGAGTCAAATTAGTTTATCCAGCTTATATACTTACTCAAAAATATTCTTATCCATTTTTGCATGATTTATTGGGTATGTTTCGTAATTGATTGGATTAAAAGTAATAGCATGCAAGACTAAATTTAAAATAAATAAAATTAGTAGTATTAGACAACTAAAATTAAAATAAATTCGAATACATGACTAAGATGAGAATAGATAAGCCATCAAAAATATAGACAAATACATAATGAGTCGTTTGGACACAACAAATTAACATTCTTGAAACCAAAAAAAAAAAAAAAAAGAATAATGTAAACAATTAAATAGAAAGTCAAAAGTATTTGGTTCAAAGTTCAAACAATTAGGTAGTCGATTTGGTAAATCGTATTTGATTTTGAAATTTTAAAGTTTAGAAATTTTTACATAGTTTAAATAAGGAAAAATTAATAATTAAAATTTTAGTATATTTTAAAGTCTTAAAAATTAGAAAAAATAAGTAAATGACATTTTTATCTAACATAGTGTATGTATGTATAGAATAGATAGATAGATAGATTCACAAAAGTGTCATAACATATATTTTTTTTAAATCTTAATATTGGTTATTAAGTTTTCAATATAAATAAATCTACTTCTAAATAATATCGCCTTCTACACCTATATACTTCAGCTAGCTCTAGGGTTTCATGTAACCTAGCTAGGAGTATGGGCAGTGAAACAATGATCTCTTGGTTTGATCTTCCTGACGAACTAGTCGGGAGGATCGGAAAATGCCTCGTCGACAACCCTTTCGACGTCCTTCACTTTCGTGCAGTCTCAGTACTAGAAATTAGGTGATTTTCGTCCACAATTTTCAACCGAAATCGGTCGAAAATTGATAATTTCCGACCAAATTCCGACCGTTTTTAATTGGACGGAAAAATAATGGTCGCAAACGTAGACCGACCGCAATTGGTCGAAAATTTCCAACCGAAATCGATCGGAAATATTGGTCGAAAATTTCCGACCGAAATCGGTCGAAAAATTCAATGCGTTGACTGCCAGTCAAACTTTATTTTCAGACCGAAATAGGTCGGAAATTATTAAATATTTTTTTTAATTTTCAAATTTCCGACCGAAATCGGTCGGAAAATATTATTATTTATTTTTTTTAAATTTAGTTTTCCGGCCGAATTCGGTCGAAACTTTTAAATAATAATATTTAATTAAATAATTATTTGTAAATTATTAATTTATTTAAAAGATAAATATAAATTCATAATTTCCGACCGAATTCGGTCGGAAATTTCAATAATCTGGGGAATTTATTTGAAATTTCCAACCGAATTCGGTCGAAAATTTGAATTTCTGGGCAACAAAAATTAATTTCCGACCGAATTGGATCGGAAATCTGGATAAAAACTAGGCAGAAAATGGCTGCTTTTAAGCTACACCACCTGCCAATTTAAACCAATATATATCCTATAATGGCAGCTTACATTGCTGCCATTCAACCATGAAAACCCAACAAAATAACAACAACTAATAACCACCACCAACAACAATTAACCAATAACTAATAACCACAACAAAACTACTAAAGTGTTCAATAACAAAATAAAAATATAATCGTCATTCAAATAACCAACAACAAAATATTGACAAGTTCACAACTTTGTTTAACAATACACAATATTCAATGAGTTTTTTATGTAGCATTATCTCTATCTTCGGTCCTAGGACCTTCATCGCCGGCAGGTGGGGCAGGACGAGGAGACCGGGGAATGGGGAAAGCACCATGATGATAGGCTATAATTACGTATTTTAGTCGCTTATTACACTCAAATTTACTGCACTTTAGTTGAGTTTGCGTTTTAATCATTGGTGTTTTGCACTAATTGTGTGTTTTATGCCTTGTAGGAGTGATTCCGAGCTAAATAGATGTTATGGAATGAATTCAAGTGATTTGGAGCTTTGAAGTCTGAGAGTAAAAGCCCAAGGAATTAAGCCGGGATCGTATTCGGGGATCAACGGATGATAGAGATACAAAAAAAAGAATCGAGTAGGCATATTGCGCACTATCTAGTAAAATGCACATAACTTTTCGCTCAGAACTTCATTTGGACTCCACAATATATGGTCGGAAAGATAACTCAAAGGGATACAACTTTCATGTTTTACGTTTTTCCAAATTTTAAACGGAACAGGGTAAAAAATGCGGCCGAAACCACGACCGCAGACCTGGACGCGGACTGAGGCAGTACACTGGGTAAATACCGCGCCCGGACCGCGGCGTCCAGACCTGAAAAATTATCCTTTTTCGCATAGGAGAAGGTATAATTGTTTGGGACCGACCCTTCTTGGTATATATACATGGAAAAACGGTATTTTAAGGGAGGTTGGACATATTTTTTACACAAATTCGACCTAAGGAGGCAGAGACACAATAGGAGCAAGGCGGGGAATTCTTCAACGAGTTTTTCCTTCCTCTTCCTATTTTTCGTTGTTGGTTATGACTTTTAGTATTGTAGTTTTACATACTATTATGAATAACTAATTTGTTATCTAGGGTTTTGATAGAACCTTTTGTAGGATAAATTCTTGTTATGTTTTTATGTAATTAAGCCGTTGGATTTCTCTACTTGTTCAACTACGTATTTATTGTTGTTGATTGAATGTCCATCGATTGACTGTGTCTATTTATTATGTGTTGCTTGAGAAAAGAGTACATATTTAGGTAGTTGTTGAACAACGTCACTCCTAACGTATGTGAGAAATCAATACAGCGATTTTAAAGGTAGGTTTAGAAATAACAAAGCCTTGACGTGGTCATAATGAGCGGTTAGATAAAGCCAACTAGTGTAGTTCGAAAGAATATGTCTAGTAAATTATTGTAGTTGCTCGAGAGAGAATTACAGCATCTAAAGTGCTCACGATCAGTAGAGAATACATTGGCAAAATTGTAGTGAACATAGCTAGAAGGATTCCGACAATTGGGGAAATCATAACTCTAGACCTCCTTAATTTAGTCTTCAACCCTTTGTTACGTTAGTTGATAATTTTATCGCTTTCTATTATTTGCTAATTAATTAGTTAGAAATATATATCACAATCTTTATAATTTAGAAAATTGTTCAAACTTGTCTTCTTAGTGATATTAAACAGATATAGCTAAGTCTTAGTTCTCTGTGCGATTCGACTCCGGACTTTTAGACCGAATTATATTTGCAGCGACCGCTTATCCTTTTTAGGACTAGAGTTGGGCGTGATCACACCACAAGCAAGAAGATTGGCCAGCTGACCTTGAAGGAGATCAAATTGTTTGTCCCTCCTTTCTAGCTGACCTTGAAGGGTATCAAATCTCTTCTTTTCTCTAGCCTTGGTCTCTTCAAGCTCTGCTGTCTGCTTTGCAATCTTCTTTTCCATAGACGATATAGCCGAACTATCAATCGCCTCACCTTGGGCGAAAGTCCCTATACCTTGCAATGCAGCCCTGTAGCGCCGAAACGATTTATCTGAAAGGTCGTATGCTATCCCCTTTTTAGGACCACCGACAGTATCCAACCATATCCTCTCCTCTTCTTCATGGGCGGTCGTTCGCCTTGCTCATTCGGTGGCAAGCTCTGAGTGTACTCCTCCAAATTGATCTTGTAGCGACCCTTTATTTAAAAGATAGAAAATTACTAACTATATAATATTTTAAACATTTATAGTAGTTATGAAACTTACATGTGTAGTCTCCGCCCGGTCCCAGGGGCGGCCCTTCCATAAAGCAAGTAAAGCAACCGCTTTAGGCCCCATATTTGTGGGGGCCCCATTTTTTATTGCACCTAATAGTCTTTATATAAGTTTAAAAAAGAGTTTTGTAAAGTGAATTTTTTTTAATTTCTTTCTTTAACTAATATAGGGAAGAAAGGTGTGAAACTGCTATGATTTCTACCAAGGAAAAATGCACTTGAAATGAATATCGAACCTGAATTTCGTAAGAAACATGTGATATATAGGAAGTAACAATTTGATGTGATGTTGACAATGAAATCTCATAACCTTTCAAAGAGTCCTTTAGAGTTGATTAGCATACATAATAGACAAGGTTATTTTTTCACTTCAAAATAAATTTAAACAATTTGAAGCATATGATAATATTTTTGATTTTCTATTTGGCAGTAAAAACTAAGATCACTAGATGTTGAAAATTTGAAAAAATATTGCCTTAATCTTGAATGTTCCTTAAAGTATAATAATCAATTCGATTTGATGGTTTAGATTTATTTTCTGAATTAAAAGTATTAAGAAAAATAGTACAATTAGAAGATAATAATTTAATTGATACACTTAATCAAACGAAAGGATTTAATTTTTTCCATATGCCTAAATTGCTTATGAAATAATGTTCGTAACTCATGTTATCGTTGTTTCAGCGGAAAGAAGTTTTCAAAATTAAAATTGATAAAATCTTACCTAAGAACAACAATGTCAAAAGAAAGGTTAAAGGGATTACCTATATTGTCAATTGAGAAATACTTATTAGAAGTTATTGACTATAAGAAAATTATTAATAACTTTGTATCTAAGAAAAGCTAAAAAAAATAAACTTCAAATAAATAATTATAAAAAAATTAAAAAATTAAGGCCCCTCGTAAAGTTTGCCTTTGGGCCACAAAATTTGTCGGGCCGCCCTTGCCCGGTCCTCGACCCATCTAGATGGATTGTCGGTGCATTCTTCTTCCGGATGTGAGTCTCCATGAAGAACTCATCATGACTCATCTTCCTCTCCAATTTTTTTTCCAACAAATATAATAAACGTGTTAACGAAAGCTGTAGCTATACTCGCATTTTGTTTTAAAAGCAGAGTGCAATTTAAGAGATAGAAATTTTAAGTAACTAGATCCTTAAGAGAAACATAGAATAAAAAATACAACATGAAGTTGCAGGTGACAAGCTTCTGTGGTGAGTTCAACTAAAGATCACAGAAGATGAAACTAGTAGCTGGTACTACAAACAATCTATTCAGGCAACCCTAGGAAATATTGATTAGTCAATAATATACAGTAATGCATTCTAGGAAGCATAGGAAGAACATACTTCAGAAAGATTGACACAATTTGCATACTACTTTTTTTATTTGGTTGGTATGTTTTCATTGTCAACCATAAACAGTTAAAAAAGGGCTAAATTGCTCACTTGACCAGAATTAAGCCCTTCTAATGCACTTAACCATATCAAGATTATCATTCTATCTTACTATAAGTACTACTTTTACAGGATCAATAGTAAGTAAAACACTTTGCTCTCTAAATTGAAAGAAGTGAGTTGTTTAATTTCCTAATTTTATGTAAATGGTAAAAAGAATGAACTAACTTAACAGTGTTAACTAACAGAAAAATGTAATCTAATTTTATCAAGGATTTTTTCCCTTTAAAAAAGACCATTGCAGACTAAATGAGAAATTGCAAAGCAGAGGAAATACAATATCAGGCCTAACAGCGAGTCATCGACCAAGTTCTCATTTCTCTGTCAAAACCAGTACAATCAACAGCATGATTAAATAAACTTTAATAAACTTTGCAGATAGTAGTAATCATAGTGTCACAGGGCTATATTTAATTGTTGGAATATCTAAAAAAGTAGAATTGTCACCAACTGTTGATTTGTTTGCTATTATAAGGAAGACAGTATCCACTGAAGAAAAGAAAAAAGAACAAAAACAATGTGTTTCCACCAACAGCCGATATCACATAAAGAAAAAGAGTGAATTGATTATTTTTAGTATAAACTCCAAACAAATCTTTCTTCTAATGCCCAAAACCAATTTCAAACACTTTCTAAATTTAACACCTTCTTCACAGTTCAATACCTCCATAAGACCCTAACCACTTCATTCATGAGAAGTTAATTGTATGGGTCAGAATCCGACCCCACGATAATTAACAAGGCTAATCCCGTTTCAAGCTAATTCATGATTAATTAGTGGTACGATCACTCAGAATTGACGATGTTCAACCCGCATCCGGCTCGATCGACAAGGCCATGGTCTATCCGCCACCATAAAGGCGAGATCCAACGTGGTCACGGCCACTTATTGCCAGCTCACGAAGCCCACAGCTATAAATACTGAGAGTGGAAGCCCTAGAAAAGGGGGGCTGCTTCTTCACCAATATAGACAGGAGAGAGAAGGGAAAAATATACCCATCTTATGGGAAGAGAAAACACCATTGTAAGGCTCTGAACCTCTTCATGGAGAGGCAGACCAAACAAATATTATCAATAAAGGTTTCGAATGTTTCTCCCCCTAATTATGAGCATTTATTTTCGTTTCTTTCATTTGGTCCAACGGATTATTACGATTTGCTATGATTTTCCCGTGATTATTTGTATTGTTTTGCACTCATAAGATATGTAATAACTTTTGAGCAAACAATTTGGCGCCGTCTGTGGGGATTTCATAGCAAAATCGCGTAGTTCTTCCATGGACCAAAAGGAAAGAAACGCCGGTTGGGAAGAACCACCCAGCAAAAACAAGCCAAAGCGGCATATTAGGCCGATGGAACTCGAAGATCTCGAATCGAGGTCCAGTCCCTCTGCCCCTCATCTATCTAATGGTGCAAACAAGAAGAAACAGCCCCCCTTCTTTTGGGGAGAATCTTCGTAAGAGATCTCCCACATCCCTGATAAGGGCTCCAGCCGGAAACCAGCACGGAGGAATCTCGAATCGAGAAGCGCTTCGAGACAGCCTACATACCCCGGTTGGGAAGATAACGATTAAGCTGCTCAAGATCTCGAATCAAAACCGAGCTTCAGCTCCCAAAAACCCACGAACCAAAAAAAAAAAAGTTCAACAACAGTTGAACCGGGATTAAGGCTATGCGCCTTCACCAAAAAGTTCAACCACGGTTGAACCGGGACTCAGGCTATGCGCCTTCGCCATCATATCAAGGCTATGCGCCTTCGCCAGAGAGTTCAACAACAGTTGAACCGGAATTCAGGCTATGAGCCTTCAACAAAAAGTTCAACTAGGTTGAACCGGGACTCATGCTATGCGCCTTCGCCATCATATCAAGGCTATGCGCCTTCGCCAAAAAGTTCAACAACAGTTGAACCGGAATTCAGGCTATGAGCCTTCAACAAAAAGTTCAACTATGGTTGAACCGGGACTCAGGCTATGCGCCTTCGCCATTATATCAAGGCTATGCGCCTTCGCCAAAAGTTCAACTACGGTTGAACCAAGACAGGCTATGCGCCTTCACCAGAGAGTTCAACAACAGTTGAACCAAGACAGGCTATGCGCCTTCACCAGAGAGTTCAACTACGGTTGAACCGGGACTCAGGCCACGAGCCTTCGCCTAAAAAGTTCAACAACAGTTGAACCGGAATTCAGGCTATGAGCCTTCAACAAAAAGTTCAACTATGGTTGAACCGGGACTCAGGCTNCCCCCCCTCTCTTTTGGGGAGAATCTTCGTAAGAGATCTCCCACATCCCTGATAAGGGCTCCAGCCGGAAACCAGCACGGAGGAATCTCGAATCGAGAAGCGCTTCGAGACAGCCTACATACCCCGGTTGGGAAGATAACGATTAAGCTGCTCAAGATCTCGAATCAAAACCGAGCTTCAGCTCCCAAAAACCCACGAACCAAGAAAGTTCAACTACGGTTGAACCAAGACAGGCTATGCGCCTTCACCAGAAAGTTCAACTACGGTTGAACCGGGACTCAGGCCACGAGCCTTCGCCGTCAAAATCGACTAAGTTCAACAACAGTTGAACTGGAACTCAGGCTATGAGCCTTCAACAAAAAGTTCAACTATGGTTGAACCAAGACAGCCTATGCGCCTTCACCAGAGAGTTCAACTACGGTTGAACCGGGACTCAGGCCACGAGCCTTCGCCGTCAAAATCGACTAAGTTCAACAACAGTTGAACCGGGACTCAGGCTATGCGCCTTCGCCATTATATCAAGACTATGCGCCTTCGCCAAAAGTTCAACTACGGTTTAACCGGGACTCAGGCTATGCGCCTTCGCCATTATATCAAGGCTATGCGCCTTCGCCAAAAGTTCAACTACGGTTGAACCAAGACAGGCTACGCGCCTTCACCAGAAAGTTCATCTACGGTTGAACCGGGACTCAGGCTATGCGCCTTCGCCATTATATCAAGGCTATGCGCCTTCCCCAAAAGTTCAACTACGGTCGAACCAAGACAGGCTATGAGCCTTCAACAAAAAGTTCAACTATGGTTGAACCGGGACTCAGGCTATGCGCCTTCGCCATTATATCAAGGCTATGCGCCTTCGTCAAAAAGTTCAACTACGGTTGAACCAAGACAGGCTACGAGCCTTCGCTACCAAATTTAACAAAGTCCAACAACAGTCGAACTGGGACTCCGGCTGCGTGCCTTCGCCCATAAGTCCAGCCACGGTCGAACCTAGACTCAGGCTATGCGCCTTCGCTATTGAATCCAACGAGCTCGACCTCGCTCGAACTACAAGGATGGACGCCTTCGTCCTCAACTTTAGCAATTCCAACCACAGTTGAACCGAGACTCAGGCCAAACGCCTTCATCTGTGAAAGCAAAGCCCGACCTCCAACAAATCAAAGCGCAAGATAGGCACCCTAGCCATTCAAGTAAGTTCCCCCAACTCGAATTAAGATTCGGGCCACGTAAAGTTCGGCCCCGGTCAAACTACGAGGCCGCATTTTTTACTATCACGACCGGTAGTTCGACCGCGCCCGAACTGGGACTAAGGCTAAGCGCCGCTATCACCAAATAACAGCTAAGACTCGCCCACATCGAGTTGAAAAAGCAAGGCCATCAACTATACCATGGCTAAGGCCATCGCCGCCAACGGTCGACCTAGATTCGACTGCGGTGGGTAAACAGTTCGACGACAGTCGAAGTTGCCTTTATGGCTAAGGTCGCCGATTCCTTCACGACTAAAGCCGTCGATCTAAATTCGACTAGGGCCGCCAATGCCGACGGTCAACAAAATAAGCACAAGGCAGGCAATGGAAAAGAAAATTATATA
>NC_031990.1:1009455-1038817 GCF_001879085.1 Nicotiana attenuata
ATCTTTTTACTCGGTGCCGTCTGCGCCACCGTCTGCACCAGCGTCAGCCTCTGGCATCGCCGCGTAAAAACCACAGTCGGCACATGCCTCACGAGCCTTCTGACGTGCCCCCTCGAAAGCAGCCTCGGTCACGATTCCAGCCTCCCACAAACTCTTATATACATCACGTTGGGCCTCGGCAAAGACCCAAAGTTCTCGAGCCTGGCTGGAAGAAGCGGCGTGATCCCGTAGCCGCTAATTCTCTTCTTCTAAGGCTGTGATCCGGTCCGCCATGACCTGGGTGTCCTGCTCAAAGACACCAATCTGCTCCTCGAGACTCGCTTCTCTAAAGACCGCAGCATCCCTTTCCAATGCCCGTTGGGATTCGTGCACGCGGATAGCCTCCTCCAACGCCCCGGCCCTCGACGAAGCATCCCTCACTTGAAGCTTCAATGCCGCTACTTCACCCTCCAACGCGGTCACTTTCCCGCTCCATGCCGCAGCGGCCTCCGCCGCCTTGGCCTTGCCCCGGCGCTCGCACTCAGCTGCGGCCCTCTTTACCGCCTCGAGCTCCTCATCCTTTCGGCGGAGCTGCTCCTCGAGAGCACTCGTCCTGCCAAGTATTTGCTGCATCTGAAGCTCCCGCCTCGCCAGCTCTTCGACCAAGGCCCGGCTCCGAGGATCATTCTTCAAGCGCACGCGCAACTCTCGGCACTGATTTCGATAGCGGCGATACTTCTCCAGCGCCCGCAAAAATATCCCCGAACGGACCTTGGCTCGACCGATGCTCTCCACCTCCAACAGATAAGACTACAAAGCAAAGGCGAACCGACGTAATAGTACATACCCTCAAGCCTATCACGGCTACTTCATTCATCAGTCCGACATCAGTAACGCCCCTCAACGACGCATTCTCGGCCTCCGAACATAGCAGCTCGAACTGCGGCACCAAGCTTTCCCCTTGGAGCAATAAGTTCAATTCCGTGGGAACCTCGATAAAGCGAGATCGCCCCCCTGCGCGCACCGCTGAATTGGTGGAGCCTTCCTGGAACATACGGACGTCGTCGGGATCCAAGTCGGATTCAGACTCATCCTCACCCCCTACAGCATCTCCTCCCACCGCAGCCGCCGAAGGAGCACTGGCCTCACCCACATTAGCAGCCGCTGAGGAACTACCTCCCGTCTCAGCGACTGGAACCACCAATTGAGTCGCCAAAGCGACGATATCATCACGGCCTAAGCCAACCGGGGCAACCCCCATTGCTTGTCCGCCCTCGAGGGCAGACGCCGCAGCTGCACTCCTCTCCGCGTCCACCGGGGGGGAGTCCAAATTAATTACCACAGGAGGAGCCGGCGCGAACGCGACCCTACGCCTTATCAACAGCCTCTCCTCCTCCCCATCTGATGACGATTCCGCTCTAGGGCGCACAACCCCCGATGGCCCCTCATCCCGAAGTTGGGTCCGTGAAGGAGAAACCGCTGAAGATTCAACTGATGCCGCCCTCGTTATGGAGCGCGACACCGGCGCTGCAGAAAGCCGAGCACCAGGCCGACGGAAGGCCAACTGAGGGGCCCTGACGCGGCGTGCCCTCCCTAATCACAAGAAAACAAGGTTGATGAATAGAGTCGAAACAAAGCGGAATAGAAGAAGAAATAAATTTTTTACCTACCACGGGCCTACGGCCATGCCTCTCCCAGAAAGACGCCCATGTGCGTATCCCCCGCGTATGGGGGAGTACGGCCTCGACCCACTCACGTATCCAAGACAATGGGGCCGGCGGCGACCTGTCAGCTACAAAAAAAGACACGAGTTAACGCCCATGATCACAAATCATAAAGAGGGAAAGAAAAAGGAATTCAATCACTAAAGAACTTACGTGCATGGTTCCAAGCCTCTGGGAACCCAGTAGCATCCGCCACCAGGTGCTTAGTCCTGATGTAAAAGAAGTGCTCGAAAGGGCGGGGGTCGACCTCGTCATCCAATCTCATGACCAGGCCCCTCGACCCACGAGGGCACGCCTGAATCATGGTGCCGCGGACTCTCTGGGGAGCGTAGAGACTCAGCACGTGCTGCAGCGTGACATCCCTACGGGCCAATTCCGCGTACTTGATGAACATTGCCAACAATTTGTAGAGGGAAGGAGTGAGCTGACCCGGGCACACCCCGTAATAACGGCAGAAATCCACCACCAGCATTGGGAGCGGGATCTTGAACCCCAATCTGAAAGGATAGGCGTAAAAAACACAGTATCCCCTGCGGTCGGTGTGGACCCTCTCCTCGCTTCTAGCGAGAACAATGTCCGCATGGGTAGGAACGACCCCCTGTTCCCATAATCGGGCCATCCCAATCTCCCCCATTAACGGGGCTTCATTCACTGGTTCCTCTCCACCGTCGGCAGTGAAATCAATCGCCAGATCTCCGGGCCGAGGAACCACCTCGTCAACCAACGGAATTTCTCCGGACTCTATCTGTTCTGCACCTCCCATTGCCGGAGATGGCCCTTCAACTACCGGAAAATTTATCGGAAGAGCATCGTGGGAAGAACTGCCTGCCATTGTTGATCTACTAAAGACAAATGCTATCACAATCAAAGGAAAGAAAGGAGAAGATGAATTAACGAAATGAAAAAGTTTCCTCAGAATCTCTCTTAAATCAACAATAAAAATATGAGAAATGAATGCCTCAACCCACCTTTATAGGCAACATAAATGGCTTGCGCGAAACCCAATAGCCATCATTAACTGCACGACCAACCGTAAAACGGTTCTATTCTGCCGAAGCAAGCGTCATTATGACGAGCTCCGCAAAGCGGCTTCTCAGCCATCCGCCAACATACCGCCGTCAGAATAATCGCTACGACCTGCGAACGCTGAAAGAATGTGCCGTACGCCGTCAAAATTCCGGACTTGACCAAATACGTACCCGGCGCATACTCATTCCCCACGGCCATCTCCAATATATGAAAGGCTACGGCCCTCTCCAACGTGTAAACGGCTAAGGCCATCACCGAGCACGTATCAAGCTTGCCCCCATTCTCCTCGGCCGCACCACATACGACCCGTCCGCCACGACCGACAGGTATGCTTCCAAAACAAACGTAAGGATCAGAGCACAATACAGCTCGACCTCACTCGAAGTAAGTTAAAAGGTCAAGTGCCTTCGCCCAAAAGGAGAGTTCGACCTCGATCGAACAATGACTTGATAGCCCAATAACAGGATACTAATACTCTACAAGGCTAAGGGCCATCGCCGAAAAGAATTCGGCCTCGACCAAAGCAACAGTCGACATCCCCATCCGTGTTTCTCGAAATACAGCCAATGGAATCCACTCATCGAGCTCGGCCAAGGCGCGACCTCAATAAGCGGAGGGACTAACTGTATGGGTCAGAATCCGACGCCACGATAATTAATGAGGCTAATCCCGTTTCAAGCTAATTCATGATTAATTAGTGGTACGACCACTCAGAATTGACGATGTTCAACCCGCATCCGGCTCGATCGACAAGGCCATGGCCTATCCGCCACCATAAAGGCGAGATCCCAACGTGGTCACGGCCACTTATTGCCAGCTCACGAAGCCCACAGCTATAAATATTGAGAGTGGAAGCCCTAGAAAAGGGGGGCTGCTTCTTCACCACTATAGACAGGAGAGAGAAGGGAAAAATATACCCATCTTATGGGAAGAGAAAACACCATTGTAAGGCTCTGAACCTCTTCATGGAGAGACAGACCAAACAAATATTATCAATAAAGGTTTCGAATGTTTCTCCCCCTAATTATGAGCACTTATTTTCGTTTCTTTCATTTGGTCCAACGGATTATTACGATTTGCTATGATTTTTCCGTGATTATTTGTATTGTTTTGCACTCATAAGATATGTAATAACTTTTGAGCAAACATTAATCCTAAAATCAGAACCCCTCTTGCAGAAAGATCAAGAATCACACAGAAAGTTGCAATCTTTACTTCTTTTTTCAACAGTTATTCCCCGCCTTTTGTGAGGGAAAAAAAAAGAAAGAAAGAGAATATGTCTGCTGCTGTTAGTGGGGTTCGCTTCCCCATTCTATTCCTTGCATTCTTTATAACTTTCAAGGGAGATATATAAATATAGTTCGATAAAAATAGACCGAAATATTTTAAGGAATTACCAGATGTCTCCTCGTATCTCCTATGCTCCTTGAACCCAGACAGTGTAATGAGCCACCATTCTCAGATGCTCAGGCCTTCTTTCCCTGTTCACTCTGTTTCTTGAATTTGTCGGTGGTCCAATACCTCTCCAGATCCACCCATATATGCGGTAGAACCCATGAAGACTTCTTTTTAACCCTTCGGTAGAATCAGAGAGTCTCTTACGGCATTTGTAGAATCAGAGAGTCTCTTACGACATTTGTACGCCCAATTTTTACAAATTTCACGGTTATACTTGTCCTCCCAGGAACACTTAGTCTGCAAAAAAAAAAAGTAACGTTAGATGAAAATATTATTAATATAACGTTTTAATAGATAAGAATTGTATTAAAACCTTGAATTGGTTGATCTGTTGCACGAGACTCTCTGGAAAGTCACTTCAAGTCGGATAGGGTGTCAAATACAACGAGCCAAGTATATCAGTGATTATCTTTGTAACCCCATGATTAGGAATAAACCTGCAACATTGCAATTACATTAAATAAATAAGAGTAGCTATTATAATTCAGCAAAAATAAAGAAGTAATAAATAAATCTTACCCATTGCCCTCAGGCCTGATGATCATCCTATGGTAATGATCATAACGAACATCATCCGGATCATCATCCTCCGACGAATCTGAAGCATGCGCAGAAGAGGGGGCATCTGGCTCAGTGCTACTATCCCGAAGACGAAGTCTGGAAATGCTAGGAGACGAACTCTGTGGAGAGGGAGACGGGGTCCCTGAAGATGGTTGCGATCCACATCCCTGCTCCGATCTAGATCCCTGCTGCGATCCAGACCACTGCTGCGATCCGGCCGTCTGAAATCTAGATGGATGTGATCCGGCTGGAGATGAAACAAATGGAGCAGATAACGGGCATATCACATGGCTCTGTGACTGGTGACTCGATGCAACCATATAACTATTGGTAGGATCATTAGGAGGAAGCGGGGTATAGCCTTGTGGCGGAGAATTGTGATAATACTGCTGGACGGGCGAATGGTGGGTAGTATAATGAGTAGATGGATGTGGTGGAATAGATCTGTGCCTAGAAGATTGCTGCCGGTCATCGGCAGCAGAGGGATGAAAGTGTGGAGTGGAAGGAAGCTAGGGTGTAGCACCATCATCATGATCAGTAGGCCTTTTATCCTTCCTAGACCTACCTCGACCCCTACCGGCCATCTGCATAAATTAAAGAAAATGTTAGAATTGAGAATATAAATCTATATAAGTTAAAAGCGCTTGAAAAAACTAACATGCTAGTCGTCTTCATCGACGTATCCTTCCTCGTCTGAAAATCCTTCCTCTTCACTTATTTTATTTTCATTAGGTGATTCTTCATCCTCATTTTCTATGATTGTTATTTCCTCCATATCAACTTCTTCTAATATGCGTTGAGGATGCTCCAAGTAATTTTCTAACTGATCATCCACCATTTGGTTAACACTTGAGGTATCGTTTTGGTAAGCAACATCTAGTACATTCTCAACTTCCACCCTGCCAACAGGCTTTGTTTTGATTACAACCAACCAATCAGCCTTATCCCTCCGCAATGGATATTGAGCATAATACACTTGCCTAACTCTTTCTGCAATTATAAAAGGATCATAGCGATCATACTCCCTCTTTTTATTAACCTCAATTATGTTGTACTGCGAGTGTACATTTGTACCTCTTCTAGGTGTTGGGTCAAACCACTTGCATCGGAAAAGTATGATCTTCTTATTTGGCCAACCTGAATATGACAATTCTAGAATCTCTTTGATCACACCATAATAATCATTTTCCCCATCCTGGTTGCCTTCACCACCTTTGACACACACCCCACTGTTATTGCTTTTTTTATACTTGGAGCATTCCTCAGTGTGAAATTTGTAACCATTCACACAATACTTAGACATAGTCGTAACCGTAGGTGCAGGTCCCCAAGATATGTCTTGCAAAAATTTATTAACACCGTTGTTTGGATTATTGACCTACATGTAGCGTTAAATAAATCACAAGTGAGCAAGTATATTCACAGGTATGTATAATCACATGTGAGAAAGTATGTAAGATGCACTTACACACTCTTTAAACCATGCCTCAAATGTAGAATATACAGCACCATGACCAAACTGACTCACGAAGTCACTGAGCGACACGTTGAAAATTATTTGTTAGTTTCATAAACCAAATTAAATAGTAGCCCTTGTAAATTAATCTTACGTCAACACTTACTTAAGAAAGGGTTGTACTTCCGGACAATTTAGCAACACATGATTTGAAGTTGATTTATACTCCATACTACTTAGGCCCCTTTGTGTTCGATCTTTAGAACCTCGGCCTGGTTGATTGAATATGGACATTGGTGGATATAATGGATCAATCTCAATCACCACATTGTGCCGATTGGGCCTATTTCTAGCACATGGCACATGACTGTCAAAGTAGTAAGAACAAAAATGGGCAGTTTCCTTTGCAAGATAGGCTTCGCATATGGATCCTTCAATCCTATTCCTCTGTTTAACAAATCGTTTACACTTGCCGATAGTCTTGCACATTGTCATATTAGACGATAACATTAAAGAAAATTACAAGATAAATCAAGGTTTGATCATTACCTCTCAAATGGATACATCCACCTGCATTGAACCGGGCCTCCAAGTCGCGCCTCGTGTACAAGGTGAATTGGAAGGTGTTCCATCACATCGAAGAAACTACATGGAAAAATCCTCTCCAGCTTATTACTGATTACAGGAATGTTCTGATTCATTTGAAATAGGTTTTCTTCACAAAAGTGCCATAACATATATTTTTTTAAAATCTTCATATTGGTTATTAAGTTTTCAATATAAATAAATCTACTTTAAAATAATATCGCCCTTCTACAACTATATACTTCAGCTAGCTCTAGGGTTTCATGTAACCTAGCTAGGAGTATGGGCAGTGAAACAATGATCTCTTGGTCCGATCTTCCTGACGAACTAGTCGGGAGGATCGGAAAATGCCTCGTCGACAACCCTTTCGACGTCCTTCACTTTCGTGCAGGATCTGCAAAACATGGCGTTCCTCAATTCCTCCTTTCAAAAGCAACTCTCCTGATTTATCTCTTCAATTACCCTTTCCACTCGATTTCCATCACCCGAATACGTTCCCTGGCTTTCATCTCATCGAAAACACCGTTTATCTTTCCCAATTACCTCCTGATCGTGATACTTAGCCTGATTGTAGAGGTTGTTGGTTGGTCAAGGTGTCAAAAATTGCGGATGGAAAGTTGCGGGTTTTTAATCCACTGACCCATAGACGAATCAACGTTTCACCAGATAATAATAATAATATACCTAGGGTATTGAATTTATTAGACCTCCGCATTTCTCAAGTTTGTAAATCTTATCGTGTCCAGCACGAAAAACCCGACTTTGTTAGAAAAGTTTTGTTGTGTACTCATGAGACCAGTAATATTTCTCTACTGGCGTTTGTTGAAGCTTATAAATATGATTATACTGTGTTACTTTATTCGAAGTCGTTGGATGAGAATTGGACTATGTTAAAAGATGGCAGTTTCAATATAGTCGATATCATCGTATATAAGGGGAATTTTGTTGCTGTTGAGCGATGTGGTCGGACTATAGTGTTTGATTCTTATCTCCCATACTACACGACAGGGAGACAGCCCGCTGTAGGAAGAAACGACTCGTGGAATCAAACGGGTAGTTATTTTTGGTTGATATGGTTTTAGATTATAATAAGACGGAGAATATTAAATCTAGAATATATCGGGTGGATGAAGAACTACATAAGTGGATTGTTGGGTGATAGAATTTTTCTTTATTAGTTATGACTGTTGCTTCTCAGTTTCTTCACAAGATTTTGGTTATCACTACGCAGGAAATTGCATTTACTATGCAGAGAGAGGTATATACATAGATGACGGCAGAGAGAAACTCATACATAGATACAACAATAAAGGATTAGATGCCTTAAACACGAGTGTCTATACCATAGAAGAAGGTGAGCTTGGACCAGGCTTTTACCTCATATAGTGTTGCGACCAAAAAAAACAGCTTACATGCATACAATACATTCACTTTGTCATACCGATAAATTTGACTGTATCTAATTCTAAGACTAGGCGGTTACCATGGGCGAAGCTACATTGTCATAAGGGTGGTCAATTGACCACCCTTTGTCGAAAAATTACAATGCGTATATAGATAAAATATAAGATTTTAGAGGTATATGACATATATTGAACACCCTTTGTCGGAGAATTTTTTTCACTTCTTTCAAGTTTGAACACCCTTGAATAAATTTCTGGTTTTGCCACTGGCGGTTACCACTTAACTAGTTGAAAGGACCCTTTTGCATTTCCTGCGAGCTGCTGGTAAGTGTAACAATAGGAGCTACTGTCAGAAGTAACTTCTTCGCTTGGTTGGCTTCTCTATAGCAATGAGCTATGTTGAACTCTGTTTGATTCATCATCTGTATAATGTCATCAATAATCTTGTAGCTTGAGGTTGTTGGTCTTCTTCACAGTTAGCATATTGGCTACTATCTAAGAGTAGAACTCATCATACCCCTACCCCTGTTGCAAGCACCATTGTATCCCTATCTTGGCAGCCATTGCTTCTGTGCTATTGTTTGTGTTATCTTTGATTCGATTAAACTCGAATCTCATTATGTACATCCGCACCTGCTACCACACTCATGTTATCTTACAATAATGAAATTTTTTGCTTTTTAAAGGATGCATAACTTTTTAGAAGTGTGTGGCCCAAATATTAAGTTAACATGCAACTCTTCTCAATTTCCAATTTGATGCCAATGGTTTTTTTCTTCTATTTCAATCCGGCTATTCTTGATCAAGTTTCTGAGCATGGAAGAGTATTAAAATTAATGTGTTGCTTTACAGAAATTGCTGAGTCTTGATTATCTATAAACGAGGAGGCTGCAAGATCAAGTCAAGAAGAGATGCAGACCCCATAGGGCATTGGCTCTTCTTCGCCTTTGCCTTTGCTTTTGCTTTTGCTTTTGTTTCTTGCGAATACTAATAGCTTGATCAAAACTACTACATAAACATTTGTTTCCGCTAGGTATCACCTCATCTCAAAACTATTACTCCCTCTGTTTCTGAACCTATTTCCTTTTTGGTCCGTTTCAAAAAGAATAATCCCTTTCTAAATTTGGAAACAATTTAGCTTAAAATTCTGCGCCCCTTTTTGACTTGTTTAGGACCACAAATTCCAAAAATCTTCTTTTTGTCTTAAACTCCGTGTCCAATCAAACAGGTTCACATAAATTGGAAAGGAGGGAGTAGTACCTAATAGCTTAACTAAAATATATAACTAGGGTTAATTTCACTGATGGTCACTCAACTATGTTTCAATTTCACTAAAGTCACTCAACTATTTTTTTGTCACTTAAAAGTAACTAAACTTTCACATTTTCACTTAAAAGTCATTTTGGCTCAAACCCCTACTATAAATATGACATGGCATAACATTTAATGAGAAAAATCCAAAATAAATGCCACATAAGTTTAAATGGATCATACCCACTTTAGATCCATTTCTTCCTTAATGTGATTTGACCCATAACCCAAATGCTTTCAATAAAAAAAATATTAAATTTCACATTAGTTTAAAATGATTATCCTATACTACAAAATTCTTGCCTTTTCTATTACATAATGCCCATTTATAGTTATTCTATACTAAAAAAATTCTTATCTTGTCTGTATGCCCCATCCGAGTCGTTTTATAACTCTACTGAAGTTAAAATACTACTGTATCCAACTCACACAACATATTTATAATTTTCTAGTGAAATTAAAATAGTATTATATTCATCTTACATAACATATTAATGTATCATAAGCATTCTAAAATAATAATAAGGCTAATAAGAGTCTATTTTCACAAAACATGCACTTACAGATAACCTATTGCAATTGTTTTGACAAAAGAAATATTGTATTTGAACGATAAAAACCCCACAAAAAATCACAAGACCTAATTTTATTAGGGGTGTGTGTTTTTTCTCCTATTGAAACCCATTTGTGTTATGGGTTAAATACTTAAATCACATAAAGGGAGAAATAGATCTAAAGTGGGTATGGACCATTTAAGCTTATGTGGCATTTAATTTTGGATTTTTCTCATTAAATTTTATGCCATGTTATATTTATGGTAGGGGTTTGAGCCAAAATGACTTTTAAGTGACAATATAAAAATTTAGTTACTTTTTAGTGACAAAAAATAATTGAGTGACTTTAGTGAAATTGAAACATAGTTGAGTGACCGATGAAATTAACCCAAAATGTTTTAGTGATTGAGATTAGGAGGTTGGTGATTGTGATAGTTATCGATTATCAATGTGTTGATTAAAGAAAAAAATTAAAACAAGAGTAAAGAAATTGTAGTGACAAATGACCACGTTTTTGTGAGAATATAATTAAGTTGAGTTCTCTCATTAGGCAGAGAAAATATATAGCGACTGATTTCATTTTTAGAAATACATTTATGTGGGAAAAATCAATGGGAACCAATTTTTTTTTTTTTAAAAATACTAAATTACTTTTTTAAAATTAAAAACAGATACCATTCGCAACTCTTCAAGAATAAGAAATTAAAATATTCGAAGTTCTCTAATTATTTTTTGGCACCACACGGAATGTTCGAGAAATTGTGCGAATTTATTAATTATAAAAAGGAAATTAAAAGCTCAAATAGATGAAAACGACAGAGGCATATATCGATTGTGACCTCTTAATCATCAACAAGAAACCTTTATGCCATATTCCCTTCTATAATCTCGTAAAGTCATAATAATAAAAGCGAAGTATATTTTTCTTACTTTTTCATGTGTCTTTAATTAGTTGCTCCCCCTTTCAAATTTTGTTGCATATTTTACTTGGATATGAAGTTTAAAAAATAAAAATTAAACCTCATCAGCTTAAATATGCAATGAAATTTTGTAGTTATAAAAAAATGTCACTAAAATTTGAGTAAGTAAATTAAAATTAAACTTTTTTTAAAATATAAAAAGATAAGTAGTATTCTTTTTGCAACGAACTAATAAGAAAATAGTCTTACGAAATTAATTTTTACGTCTCTTGATCTTTATATTGTCTGTCCATGTTGAGTATTCGTCTAAGTTATCATTTATTTCTCTCAAATGTATTATTGGATTAACATATCACTAATTGAAACCAATAATTGTGAATATGAAAGAAAATCTAAAACATCAAATATTTTAAACAAATTAAGTTTTTGAAAAAGACAAATGTTTAGTACTGAAACTAATAGTCACTTCTTTCACATTCATCATTCATGCGACCATCAAAGGATGTGGTACAGTGGATGAGACTATTCTTCCCTTAATCAGAGGTCTCGGGTTCGAGCCCTGATATGGAAAAATCCTTGGTAGGGAACGCTTCCCCCGTAAAGGGGCCCTACGCGCCGCGTGGAAAACCAAAAAAAAAAAAATCATTCATGCCATCCCATTTCTTTCTATATCATATTTCGAAGAACAATAATAATTTTTTAAATTTAAATTTAAAAAATAATTTAGAACTTCTAATATACTACAAATGACAAGCTTTTATATTCATATACAAATATTATAATATATTTAAAATCATAAATTTTAAAAAATTTATAGTCGCGTGATATTTTTAAAACTATAAAAAAAAATTTAAAAAAAATTCTTCTTTAAATTCCTAGTCTTTTAAATTACGACACGTAATTTGAAATGAGAAGAATAACTTTAACTTTAAGGAACATAAAGAACTCCACCTTCTAGTCCCTTCAAGAACTTTCCCTCTTTAAATAATTAAATTATGAGAATCCAAAATCAGAAATTCATATAAATACAAAAACTCAACAAGCTAAAACAGAAAACTCAGAGAAGAAGAAGAAAAAAAAATGGCAAAAGCACGTTCAATAGGAATAGGTATGGATTATTCAGCAACAAGCAAAATTGCACTGAAATGGGCAATTGATAATTTAATAGAAGAAGGTGATAAAATCATAATTATTCATGTTGTTTCTTCTAAACTTGACCCTACTAATAAGCAGCTTTTTGAGGACACTGGATCTCGTAAGTTTTTTCTTTTATTTTTAAGTTTTAATTTTTTTATTTTTTTATTGTAATTAAAACACATTTTTTGCTAATTATTTTCTATGTTTTTCAGCTTTAATACCTTTGGATGAATTTAGAGAGATTAATGTGTCTAAGTATTATGGACTTAACCCTGATAGAGAGGTTCTTGATATGCTTGACACTGTTTCCAAGCTTAAGAAAGTAAGTTTAATTCTTCCTATTTCTTCTTCTCCTCTTCCTCTTTTTCGCGATAACTTAATCAACGACACGTGTCCTTAGATCAGTAGAGAAATTAAGTTCTACCTGGAGGATTCAATTGAATTTCTTACGAAGAAAATTATACTACACAAATACGGTAAAGATTTTCTTATTTATATTTAACTTTTTAAATCCTTTAAGTGTAATGGTAAAGGAGGTTCAAAATTGTTTTAAATTATAGTAATTAATAGTCTATTTGGCAAAGTTTTGAAAATTAGCTTATTTTAAGAATTTTTTTTTTTAAAAGTAATTTTGGTGAGAAGCAGTTTGTATTTGGCTAATTAAGCATTTATGAGCAGCAATTAGTGTTTGACTAAGCTTTTAAAAAGTGCTTCTAAGTGTATTTTTCTTAAAAATGCTTTCAAAATTTGAAGAAAAGCTAATTTTTTCTATTTCTCCAAAATTACTTCTGCTTCTACTCAAAAATATTTTTTTCAGTTTGGCCAAATATTTCGACTTGGAAAAAAAAAATACTTTTTTGGAAGAGCTTTGTGTTAGAATTTCTGATTTAGCCATAGTTAAAATCTTTTTCTTATTTTGAAGAGCTTGTGTTAAGAAAATTAAGCAGTGTTTAATTATTAGTTTGTGTATTTTAATTTGTTGGTAACTTAAAAACTACAGGTAATAGTGGTAGCAAAGGTATATTGGGGAGATGCAAGGGAGAAGCTTTGTGATGCTGCAGAACATCTCAAGCTTGATTCACTTGTAGTTGGAAGCAGAGGTTTAGGTGTCCTTAAAAGGTAAATTACACATCCCAAGTGGCGGAGCCAGAATTTTTACTAAAAAGGTGTCAAAATATAAAGAAGTAAACACGCAAAGAAGTCGAGAAGAGTCAACATATAGTAATATATGCATACAAAATAAAAATTATCAACTATACAGTATAATTTTCCGGACGAAGCCCCCTCCCCCTCCACCCAACAAAAAAAGAAAAAAAATATCTAACGTCAAAAAAAAAAGAAAGAAAAAAGGAAGGGCAGCCCGGCGCATTAAGCTTCCGTTATGCACGGAGTTCGGAGAAGGGTCGTACCACAAGAGTTTGTTGTATGTAATTTTATCCTTTTTTTTGCAAGAGGCTGTTTTTACATTTTGAACTCGTAACTTTCTGATCACATGGACAGCAACTTTATCAATTACGTCAAAGCTCCCCTCCTAAAAAAAATGATTACATTACTGATCTATAAAAAAAAAAAAGTGGTAAGTATCTTGCGTTCGCGCAGATCACTTTCAAAGATTATAATATAGACAGGCCTATCCTAACGTTAATAATTAAATAATCTAGAATTAATTGTTGTAGTGATCTTTTTTCAGAATAAATAAGGCATCAGTTTCATTATCAATATGGGGCTAATTCGCAACTGCTTATATATTTGCAGGGTGTTACTTGGAAGTGTGAGCAACCACGTGGTGCAAAATGCAACGTGTCCTGTCACAGTTGTTAAGGCCAGCCCTCCAAAGTAAAAACCCTATAAAAATGTTTTATTGTAAAAATAAATTTAAAGAAAAAAAAAAAAAGGCCTTTTTGCTTATTTTTGGATAACTTTTCTTGTGCCCGTTTTGTACTTTTATCTTTTTTTGGTTTTCTGTATATATATTTTTGGATTTTCTTATCAGGTTCAATGGTATGAGTTGGCTTTTGTTTGAGTGTGTTGTATGAGAGACAATTGTGGGGTTGTGTTATATTTCGAGTTTATCATCTTATATTATTTTTGTTGGTTTCTTGTTTGTCTTTATGAAAACTTGTCATTGTCAAATGCTGAATGTTTCACTTGTGAGCTGGGAAAAAAATTGTGAAGTTTCTTGTGATAAGTGAACACTGTGAAAACATGAAGGGTCGATGTTAACTAAAAGCAAAACCTTGCATCGAGTTTGGCCAACAATTTTTTCTTTTAATCGTGATGTTCAGACCAATTTGATCGTATCTCAATTAAATTTATGGGGTATCTGTTACTTTACCAGTACAGATATTGAAATAATTTTTTTCACTAAGGATTGAATAAATAGAAAGGATTTTTTTGGGTATTTTTTTATCTTTATTGGAATTTGGACTTAAAGACCTTATGACTTTTAACGCATTTTATGATCGTACACTTGAATGCACAATTTAATATCTTGATGAACTTTTGCTCAAAGGAGGAAAATGCCCATGCCACATTGCAATATATTATATCGTAATTTTTTTAAAGAAAGAGTAAGTATCTTTATTTCTTACTTCCATTTCTTTTTAGTCTAGTACAGTTACATGTCCTTCGATATTTTTCTTCATTTAAGCATTAATGTTAGAGATATATATGTACTTTTGTTCTTGCAGTGCAAAAAAGAAAAAAGAAAAAAAGAACGAAGATTGTGTTTTTTTCAATTTCATTAAGTACTTCTTAAACATGATTTATCTAATTTATGTGGAACAAATTGGTTAAACGTTGTGACAAAATCCTGCAAATATTTATCATTTCAATTTTAAGATTACCAGATTCAGATTAGACATGTTACTGAGATCATTTATTCTACTCATCTAAATCATAGAACTATTTTCTAAAATATGTTGGAGCAACAATTGTAGCAAATATATCATATGCAATGCAGGAGTAACGTGTTAGCTTTCTAGAATTATGACAGTTAATTATCCACAAGTTTTTTTCCGATTAAAAACTTTGACATGTATACTTAGTAAAATTGTTATATTTTAGGATAGGAAGCCATTCGAGAGTCAAGGAACAAACAACGTTGGTTTTGGATTTTGATGACTCTCTTTTTCACGGCGATGCCTGGGTTAGCGTGCGCGCACCTCGAGTATTCAACCGGGTAGGTACAACCTCGCACCAGCACAAGTATAGTACTACACATGTTTATCTAAGAAAGCTTGAGCCAAATTGCTGAAGCTTGTACTAACTTCACCTGCAGCTGCATAACTCTTGATTGCATCAATTACTTCTGGCTTTAAGATCTCTTTCTTGTTTGACGCATTGCAAAGATAATACAGAGCTCCAAGAGCATAATTTACCTGCCACTTCGAAGTTCATTTGTTAGAACCATGGGTGAGATCCATGCACATACATCTATATACTCGTGTGCCTGTCGCTATCTATGTTCACATGCAAACAATAACCATTTTCTATTGATCGGATAAACATTTCGTATTTTGTAATCGCTTAGAAAATGATGTCGATGAGTAATTGATATTAGACTTTAAGAAGTAGAACTGACCACCAAAAGTATGAACCAGTTTGTGGCAGGAACAAAAATACCAATAATTTAAAAGTCTTCCATGTGAAAAACAGTTCATTCCAGCTATGTTGCGCGGACTCTCCAAAATGATACGGCACCCGTGTTGGATCCTCCAAAAATACACTATTTTTAAGGATCCGACACGCACCTAGCAACATTTTCGGAGAGTCCGAGCAACATAGCATTCCAGAATGAGGAAACAACAGCATTTTATTTTGGATGCCACCTAAAGTAGCAGAAATTCACCATGCCAACCAGTAAATATGACTACGTTCTATAGGAGTGTGCTGCCATGCAAAAAAAATTCAAAGTTATCTACAAGATTGACAATAATTGGTACTCAACAGTTCAAGTCATGATTGATAGTTTGGAGTGCATTTCACTATGTATAACTGCAAATTTAACACATGAACAACAAGCACTCAATGACCAAGAAGACCATATAATAGTTTGTTAATGTCCTTACCGTGTTCCTAACAGGACTTGACAAACACTGGATGACGAGAGGGATACCATCATTTTGAGTGACGAGAGCAGCATTTGCTGTATCTGCAAGTTACAGATGCATCAACTGACATGGATAAGAGTTAATTGCTGGAGCGGTTTATTACATAAAGACCATAGTGATTCTAATCAGACGGGAAGAAAATATCCCTATCATGGAATCAAAATAAATTTATAAAAGCTTTTATCTTACCAGCACAAGCGTTGCAGATTCCTCCAATCCCAAATTCCACAAGCTTCTCATTAGGCTCAGTTATACAGTCGAGGAAAAGTTCTATAACATTAAGCTGTTTAATATCAAAAGACATGTTGAGGCAATAGACCTGGAAAATATGATGATTACACAACTCAAAACACACATTAGGAAGTTTCTTAACCTGGCGCAAGAAAGTATAATTGTAAGGATCATATGCAAAGTTGGCCAAATTAGCAACAATCTTCTCTTTTGTCTCTGTAATAACAAGAATGTATCAGTGCCCCAAAAGAAAAGGATGAAAGAAGTAAACAAGGGAAAGCACATTGTAGCGACTATATTTGCTGTAATCTTACAAGAAAGGAACTAAGATTCCAATTAACTGCCACGAAAATATAAGACTAACATACTTTATCAGTTAGCATTACTGGCTGCATGCCTGCTCTCTGAATGGAGTGTCCTTTAGTCTGATGCTAATGAAGGGACAAAATCTAAGAACTCATACCTTCTTCTTTTTGATAAGGTGAAGATTTTATTAAAAACATTATCAAGCTGATAGTGTGAAAATACAGAGATACTACTGGCTTAAAAACATTAAAATCGTAAGCAGTCCAGCATGTTATATAAATTTTATAAGAACATTTCTTTCCAATAGTACAAAAATGCGAACAACTTTATTTCATAAATCTAAGAACTCATACTTATCTCTTAGAGTAGGCAGTTTTGCTTTATCGAGGGAGAAGGTGTAACTGTTACCACAATTAACAGATATCGGTTGGCCAGAATAATAGTTGCTTTTGTCATTTAACATCTTGCATGAAAACTCAAGACCACAATAAGTCACCATGAAATCACACATATGAATACAGAGCTTTTCAGTGACATGACAGGATTAATGCTTGTTTTACCTACTAAGATGTTAACATTAACATGATTGTAAGGCGGGAGCTATAAAAGTCCAAAACTGTGATTGACTCAACAGGAAGGTCAATATGATATTTAAATCTTGTTCAGTAATCCAAGTCTGTAGAGGACAGAAAACAATTAGTTCAATAAAACTCTAAGCATACCTTCAGAAGATGCATTCTGAAACTGAGTTACCAATTCCTAAAACAAGAATGAAAGAATTGATTAGTGAAATATGCAAACAAGTTTTCTGCTTATACAGGAATTTCATGTACAAGTGATGTTTTCTTAATATACAGCATATGAAGTTTAGCAGTTGAGCAGTTCCGGTCTTATTCCTTACATAATGTCAGGCGATCAATATATCGAGTAAGGAGGAGTAACCTGAAGGTATTCCACCCTCTGAGTTCCATATTTTCCGGTGCGTTCTTCTTGCCTTTGGCTATTCGTGAACATGTGACCGCAGCTATGGAAGAGGAAGAGATCAGACTTCAGTAACAATGTAAAGAGGATGTGCACCACATATAATCTTCTAACTTAAAGTTTTATTTTCCCAGTAATAAAGCAATTAATATTAGTATAAGCAACTTAGATCTAGCAGAAATGGAAAACAGAAAAAGCAACTAGTATCCCCTAGATTCTCTCACATCATTCCCCTTTTCTTCCCCCACCCTTGCCATAACCTTAAACCCCATTGCTACACCCTCGTGCCATCCGACCAGCTCAAAAACCCTTCCTCCTCCTCCATATCCCCCCCTAGCTAAGTGGCCGTCACCTTCTCGTTGGCGATCACCGTTGCCAAGAATGGCATAGTAATTATGACAACTGTAAACTAGTCCATGGACAAATTCTCAATGAACCATTAATAATCAATCAACTACCCTCAATCTCAAATCAGTTCCAAGACCAAATAATCCATCTTAAGCACAAACTTAGGTTGTCTAAATCTCACACTTTTCCTTCCGAAGATAATTACTTTAATCCCAACTAGTTGGTACAACATTTTTCTTTTGTTTCCATTGTGTTCTATATTTCGTTCTTTTTTTATGAACTAGACATCCGTCTAGGGCGAACCCTTATGACCAACAACAGCCTTCAAAACTCGGGGATAATGGATCCCCCACTCTACCATTCTCTACTTAAATACCCATTGTGTTCTATTCTTAATCCGCTAGGTCAAGTTAATAAAGCTTTTCACTGTAGCAAGACATACCATAATAACTAAAGGCCAAAAAAGGAAGCAACAAAGTTGATTACTTTGCAGATAATTCAAGATCAACAAAATGGTCTAATAATTAAAATTCCTCTAAAAATCTGAATCACATCGAAACCAAATGCTAAAAGGGGATTTTCAATCAACAAACTGAAAATCTAAAAAAAAAAAACATTACACTTATTGTAACTCAAGGTGCAAAAGTAGGATTCTCAATCAATCAAATGCAACATAAGAAACTATCAAATTGTGAAAAAGGAGCAAAAAATAGAGCTATAAACAAACTAAACTTATACTTGCTTTTTGAGTTGTTTGTTTTAAACAACATATTAGATAGTATTAGATAAGCAATATAGTAAATAGCACTCTTCTGTCTAACCATATACAACAGCTTTTTAACAAAAAATTGAGGTTAATCGAAAACGAATCGCAGCACTAAATTTAAAACGTACCGGATAATAATACTTTTGAGCAAATTGAGGGAAAGCTTCGGCAAGAGGAGATGATGAAAATTTCTTCAGTTTCCCGGCAGAGATGACGGGAGAGGAATTGGGCTTCGGGGCGTTGGGCTAGATTACAGTACATAGTAAAGGTGTTTAACGGGTGGGCCGGGCCGGGCCTATGTTTTTTGGACCTGTACGCGTTACGGTCCGGGCCGGTTACGGGTTGAGTCTTAACGGGTTTAACGAGTTCGGGTTCATCCGGATAAAAATTAAACCATAAGGGCTACGGGTTGAGGGAGCCGGGCCGGGCCGGGTTTAGTATAATTTTTTTTTTTTTTTGAATTTTGTATAAATATTGTAAGTTATAGTATTAATTAAAGTACTAACATAAAGAATACAAGGAAGATGGGAAAAAATTGCACTTATAAATTGCAAGTGCTATATTTATTTCAAAACTACAAAATTAAAGTTTGCATTTAAAAAGTAAATTAACAAATAAATAGTAAACTAAATTTTCATGCATAATAAATTAATAATACTTCAAATTAATCTAACAAACTAATCATTAAGTATAAATACGTCTAATAATTTAAAATAACACAAATTGTCTTAAAATCTTAAAATAACACATATATAGCATATTTTAAAAATAATACGTTACCATCATATTCTATGATTTGAGCATTTATAGTTTTATACCCTAAATATATACACTATATGTTAAATTCCAATAATTTTAAATTATATTAATTAGTATACAATAATTGGTATATTCATGGTATATTTATAGTATATTCATAATATATTTATCGTATATTCACGGTATATTCATGTTATATTCACGTTCCGGGCGGGTCCGGGGCGGGCCGGTTAACCGGTTTAACGGCACTGTTCATCTAACGGGTTTTACCAGGCCGGGTAACTCGTTTCAAAAATTTAAACCGTCCAAACCCACCCCAACCCCCCTACCCAGCCCCCCCTTACCGGTCCGGGCCGGTTCCGGGTTCTACCAGTCTGGGCCGGTCCGGAATCGGGCTAACCCGGCCCGTTTAACACCCTTAGTACATAGGTACAAATGATAGCCACTTTTAATGGTGTTATTTAAAGGGACCCAAATGTCCCAAATAAGTCTCACCTTACCGATCTCTAGCTATTAGTCATAAATTTACCAAAATAAAAATTGAAAAACCAAATAAATAAGGTTCTTTCTCTCAAAGAACCACATGCAAAAATCATCTTCCATATTTTTAAGCGTGATTAGCAACATTAGATGCAAGACGGAAAGGAAATTTCATGGATGAGGTAGCAAATAAGGCGATGAAATACAAAAAAATAATATAATATTCCAAAAATCTAAGCAAAAAATGAACTTTTTCAATGTGTATAGTTAAAATTTATTGAAATCATATAGATAAGTCAATATGCAAAATTTGAGGAAGATTGGAGGTGATTTGAACTGATTTTGTATCAAAATTCGTGATTAAATCTAGTTCAAAAAATTCTTCTGCAACACATGTATCAAACAAGTATCACGCATGTATCTCACGCACATGTATACATGGATATACATGTGATACACAATTGATATAAATATGATTCATATGTGATACACACATCATTTTTTTTTATGTTTGATTTTTACTTCGAAATTTCAATTCAAACCATCTCAAAACTTCACCAAATCATCTTAAAACTGAAATTCAAGCTCCTTAGGATGTACCAAATCTATTCTAATAACACCCAAAAGAAAGCAAAAAATTTAATATTTTTCTGCTACAAATAGCTAATTGGCTAATATTAGTAATATTTTATTAATTGACCAATTTTTATAATAAGCTACTTATAAATTGACATATATGGTAGTTTCCCTTATTTAAAAGCTAGCCACAACTTATGAGGGCCATTTATGTCCTGCATTCCCAAATAAGCCGAAGCCCATGGCCCAAAACCTGGTCGAGGGATGACTTTTCTAGGGTTTGGCATCTCTATAAATTGCCTAATTGCTTTCCCTATACTCACTCTTCTGTTAAAAACATAAATCGCATCTATCGCGTGCTCTCGACTTTATAGAAATGCTAGCTTGTTTTATTATTTGAAATGATATCTATTTTTTGCGCCTCCTTCTGATCGAATGATGAACAAGTATTTTTTGTGTGTTTCATCATTTTTATACAAATTTACTGGAGGCAAAGTAATATCGGCGAGATATCGTTTCGGTCGTTATTTCTTTACATTGACGATTTGATTGTTGCTCGTCTACATCTTACTAATATTTTTCCCTTTTTCCTTCTTCGGTTTTAAATTAATTTACTTCCCGTCTTTTTTCTCTCTTTTTTAAGATATAGATGAAAATAATTTAAGAACATATGTTCCGGCTCAATAGCGGCATTTAATAAATGTCAACTATTATTGCGAATTGGAGAAACAAAATGTCCAAAGATTATTTTCTTTAATTCTTTTTGTCTATGGCCTTTAACCAAAAAAAAATTCATTTAACTAATTGATATTCTAAAATATAAAAATGTTATATTAATTTTTTCCCCTAATCTCAATCTTACTACCCAGAAGGAATCAGTAATTACTTAATAAAGAAAATACGGATAATTTAGTTAAATAATCTGATTTAAATCTTACTACACCTAAGGAATCACTAATTAGTTACCAATAAAGAAGATAAAAGACAATTTAGTCAATTACTAATTTGATTTAATTAAAAAAATATTAAACATGTCATGTTTATGTGGTTATTAAAAATATGATGTTATGAGTAAAATGTGAAATTTAAATCAAATTGTAATCAATATAAAAATGTGTGTAATTTTTTTTAGGTGTCACAGTTTGGGTATATAAAGAGGGCAAGTGGGAGTATTAGCTAGCAAAGACCATTTAGGTTATGCTAAAAACGAAACAGTAAAAACTTTCATGTCATAAAGGATATTTGGGACTGTTTTTGGTATTAGAAATGTCAAACAACATAAAACTCAGGTCCATTCTCAAGTACTCTGCACACTCTAGTATTCTGCACACCACAGTATTTTCACATATATGAAAAGTTAAATCTAGCGTGGCATAAAAGGCAGGAGGAACTAAGTTGGCATAACAAAATCGCTGTAGGCATTTAGCCAACAGAGAAAATAGACACAGTAAACTCAAACAAGTTAAAAAAGTGAATTCATTCTAAATAGGAAATTCGTCTATTCTACTCTCTAATGCTCTTCCTCTTATAAAAGGTGTAAATGAAATGATTCTTTCTTGCATTCAGACTTCAGAGGCTTGGTCTTGTGTGATCAATGTTCCACGTTTACAAAATTTGGTATCCCCAACATGTCATGAAAAATGAATGCTCCCTCCGGAATGCAACGTCTTACTAGCGGGTTTAATTGAACCCATAACTGTACTAAAATTGTAACAATAGTAAGATATGAACCCATAACTTTAAAAATATAATGGGTTCAATGTTAAAACCTTTAAAAGTTGAGCCCATAAAATTTAAATTCTGGATCCGCTCTCCCCTCCAAAGTTACAGCAATACAATTTTGTTAGTAAAACGAGGTTTGGACTATTTAATCCAGAGTGAAAGCAGAGGACTGCCAAGGCGTGGAAATTATACAGAACAACCTTCATCCCATAAGAAGATTTTATGTTTTTAGTCTTTCCAATAAAGTTTGAAGAAACAATCTTTTTCTCTGAACTGCTGCGCTTGAACTTCAGACTGGTACCATAAACATGATGCTGGCTGCAATAATATTAAGTACATTACGTACCGTATAATCAAACACCCTTGGAGCGACATTCCCATCTCCATCAGTCAAATTGTTTTAAAAGGAGCAACAAAGATCAAAAACCATCTTCATTAATTACCCTAATAATCCGGTCACACATGTACGATGGAGAATTGGTGCAGGGGCGTGGTACCTCTATTCCTTCATAAGAAGCCCTTTCGTCATTCTTTTATCATTTTATCGTTCCACTTTTACTCATCAAGCAGTAAGAACAAGCACTTGTACGATCCCTTGACTATTTGCTGTTAAAATGGTTGGGCTCTCGCGCTTCCAACAAACAGAACTGATGAAATGTGATCCCATGTCCTCATCTGGATCATTCTGGTCAGAATCAAATATGTGCGATGCTACTGGCTTAGAAATCGCCTGTGCATAAATCCAACATATGATCAAAGGGAATGATATGAATCTTGTTATTTACTAGAAATAACCCGGTTTTCTACTATAGTATTAGAAATACCTTTTGATAGACAAACACTTCATTTGTTTCACTGCCACAGGCAATGTATTCGCTGTTTACTGCAAGACCCACAAAGTTCTTCTCATTTGTATGTCCTCCAAAAGTTCGCAGCTGAAAGGGGAAAAAAACACAACAAAGAAACCGCCAAGTCAAAGCTTAGATAATTCTGTGGATTTATTACAAAATTAATTAAAGCATATGCATGGTAGCATAAAGCCCTTGTGGGAAGTAGTTACTCCTTTTGAACAAAAAAACAACTTACATACACACAAGCGGCATGCACATTAAAAAACATTGAAATTTAGCAAACTATGCTCCCTCCCTCCCTCCTACCTAATTTTAATGTTAATCCCTAATTGGTGATTGGTTTTCAATTGATTTTTCCTAGTTTGCTTGGTTTTCAGGAATTAACTTTTGAAACAGTGGAATTTGTAATTGACATCTCAAGTATTCACATTGAGGAACACACATAGTGTAACAAAAGCAACAAATCAGCATGATAACTTACTGGAATGTTCTCCTTGACATCCCACAAACGCAATGTACCATCCGTTGATGCAGAAGCCAGCTCATTGTTGGATAAAAATTTCACATATGAAACAGTTTTATGGTGTCCACTGAAAATATGCAGCGGCTGCTTAATATTTCTCAAGTCATAATAATGGATATGATTATCAGCAGAACCCACCTGCAAGAAACAAGATCACGCTTTCGTGTAAAAGTTCAACAATGTACTAGATTTAGCATAATTTGATGCATTGATGCAAGAGGAAGTGTGACTCACAGCTATATGAAAGCTGGATTGAGGATTGTACTTCACAGAGCAAATGTTTGCTTTCAAGTCAATGCTAATAACACTTGCCTCCTGGTTCATGCACCAAACTTTGACCTGTTGAGCAATTTGAGTTAGCTTGCTATGATCTTTCACACATTTGATAAGTCTAAGGATAGGATTATCAACCCAATCCAAGGAACTAACTCTCAAACTTGAAAAGTCAATATAGTTGTTATCAATCCAATAGGAAGAACTGAAAGAATCTCTCAAACTGTTATTCCGACTTCTGAACCAGAACTTTATCAAATTCCTAAAATACGGAAAAGAATTCAAAGGAATGAAAATCGAAAATAAGACGAATTATGGGCCTTGTTGCCTGGTGCATCTCACTCACTCTTCTAATTTGTTGATGGTAACCCCAACTGCGTAAGGAGTAACAAAATGATGTTTGTAGCTCAAAAAGGTTTGCATAATTAAGATAGATGCCTTTGGAAAGAATATAGTAGCAACTTCCAGGAATTTGATATCCATAAAGCTCAATGACATACTCCCCTATCTGCTCTCTATTTGTCAATTTCGTCAACTTTACGTACACACTTACAGTAGTCAATCTAACAATATATTAGAGACGACCATGAAAAGCAAAAAGAGAAAGATGATGTTCTTTTTACCTTGCAATCATCACTGCCGGACACAAGCATAGAAGGATCAATATGAGAGAAATCAACACTCCACGCTCGGTTTTCATGCTCTTCATACTCCATAACACTCTGAGCAAGAAAATATATAATAATGTTATCAGAGATTTGAAACATGCCCCATGATAAAAGATAAAACTCCTGAAAACAGATACTACCTGACGACTGGTCACATCCCAAACGGTTACTATGCCTTCATAGTCACTGCTCGCGATGTGGTTCTTTGTGTGCTTGTTCCAGCTCAGACAACTAAGTTTGGATCGTGAAGACATTTCAACAACAGGACATTGTGCATCAGCCGGTTCATTTACCACCTAAAATGAGAACATATCATATCCGATTTATACATAGTAGAGAAATAGAAGTACAAGAAACTGCTCTTAGAATATTAAGCATTTAATTCATCTCAAACTGTTGAGGTAATTTCAACAGAATGAACGGTATCGTACGACTTTTATCAGGATGACACTATTCTATAAAAATCATTTAAACATCTCATTAAACCAATGTTCTCACAAAAAAAAAAAATAACAAAAAAAAAAAAAAAAAAAAATCCCAATGTGGGAAAAGGACATGAGGCTGTGATCCAGCTTTACTTGACGGCACTTGAGATATTACAACATTGTCGAATAAAATGGGAAAATAATCTACCAAATGTAAAGTAGTAAATCAGCCACATCAGATTAAAAAAAGAAAAACTACCAGCTGGAAATATCCACCATTTGCAATGGGAGGGATTAAGATCACGAAAAATATACTTACTGATGAGAAGTCAAAGACCTTGATTCGTCTCGACACACCAGCTGTAGCAAAAAATTCATCATCTCGATCAAATTCAATACTGAAAGATGAGGCAATTGCAGGTGTTAAGAGAGAGAGAGAGAGAGAGAGAGAGAGAGAGAGAGAGAGAGAGAGAGAGAAGCAAGAGTTCATGTACAAAGATTGAAGAGATAGTAAAGTATTCACTAGTTACCAAAGTAAGACCTCCCAAGAGGAGAAAATTCAACCACTTGCTACCGCACGCATGGGAACTGCTAGGGTGAGCCCAGATTAACAAAAAACAGAGTAGAATTACCATTATATTTCTAACAACTCAATGATAATGACCTTTCTGACCCATTTTTGGGATCAGGAGTGATCAGATGATAAAAATCTCTCAACCTCCACTAAGTCAATCATATGGCGATATCGCCAAAATCCAAACAAAGAAAATTCATGAAGCGGAAGACTAGTGGTAACACATCAACAGGCTGGCATCATCATTTAAATTTTATCACTTTAAATACTGGCCTCTTGGAGTGAGCTACATTCTTGTGTTCAGTACTTATTAGAACTCCTCTGGCTCATGGAATCTTTCTACATGCAATAAGCTTCTTACCTTGAGACAATATTAGCTGAGTGGAAAAGATCGGCATGCCTAAGTTCAGCAACAACCCGCAACCGACTGTTTGAACAAAAAAAGAAAGTAGACAAAAGCTTTAAGCTCAAATATATAGGAGGCCTTGCAGTCAATGCAAAACGTATTGACCAAAAAACACGGACCTGTATTGTGTAATGGTAGATAGAACAGATTGAAAATCCTCAAGTTCTGCACAATAACCTTCTCTGTTTATGACGTTTGCTACCCTTTCTTCCTGTCTATGTGATTGTTTTGTGCAGTGTCGCCGCTTTTGCAAATAATAACCTTGTATATCATCAAACTGTTGCAATATGCGTATTAAAGAGGGCATATAAACACCGAAATACTCTTCCAGCATAGGCCAAAACCAAATTTACAATAACCTCCAATAAGCTAATTTACAAAATACTGACCTGTGCACAGATACGTCTCTTTCTTGCTGTCACAAGTCCAGATTGATCAGAATTCTGTGAGTCGGAATCCGTCATGTGAACATTCTCTGGAGCTCTTGCATCTGCTTTCCTGTTCTGTGAAGTGTCTGAAGCAGCATATCCTTGTCGCTGTGAAATTGAGGAGCAAGAAATGATGCCAGTACCTTGCTTATCTATCAATGAAGGCCGGATTGTCACCACAGAAGAATCATTTAATAGCATTCTCATCTTTGCTGCATATCTACACCTTGCCCTATACAATTCCATTCTATGTTCCTCCACAGCACTTGTATCTTCTTTAATGAACTGGAGATCATTTTCAACCTATGAAATATGCAGGATATAGTAAATAATCTGCTTGCACCCTAATAAGCAGGAGTAAGATGAAATCAAGCCTGGGAACCGAGAAAACATGCAGCTAAAACTGTAAGTATTCCTCCTTGGTTCCAAATTGATTGCTTTACCCTCTCTGTCTCAAAGTTTTTCCACTTTCCTGAAAGAGAGGCTTTTCCATTGTATTTTTTCCAGAAAATATTGTGAGATCTCTATCTCGGACCATTCAAATTAATTAAAACATAATTCAAGTCCAGCCTCGATAACTGTGCCCAAATTTCCAAGAAATAGGGACACTTAAATTAAGATAGAGGAGCATCATGCATGAAGCACCAGTTTATCCTCAGCCTAACCGCAACCAACCCCCCAACCCAAAAAATAGAACCCCAAAACAAACAAAGCAAAAACAAAAAACAAAAAGGAAAACCTCTAAGGCACACCAATTATCAGAAAATCGTATGAGTATTAAAACAAAAAAAATGGGAAATAACAGTACAAACACTGGAACTCTCAGTCTCAGTCTCTCAGACATGGGTTTTACTGTTGAAGATATAGTGATAGTCATAGTCATACATGCACATCTCCTTCCCACGAAGTTATTGCGAAGAGAACATTGCCCAAGCTTCTTATGAAGCAATTGTCAATTCATGTCGCATTAAATTTTCATGTCGCATCTAAGGGAAAAAGATGGTTTCAAGTATCTATCAACTTCCCAAAATTCCATTGTACTATTAACTGAATATGCCTTTCTCCATTTAGTCTACAAAGAGAATTTGTACAAAATACACCCATGTCCTAACCGAATGAAGCATCTAAAATAAATAGAAGAAAGAACCAAATTGTCCACGACAGAATAAATAATTACAAAACTAAAAGACACTCTATAAGTTAATAGATATAAGTTCAAGACAAACCTCATTAAGCTCTTCAACCTTTCGCTTCCTCAAAAACTGGAGGAACTCAAGCATAATCCGAAGACTTGATTCAGCTTCTTCTTGCTCCATTTTCCTTTTCTTGTCCATAAGAAGTGATAAGAGGCTTTCAAGCTCTTTAACAGACACCTCGCTTCCCTGTTAAGAATCAGAATGAGAAGTCTCCAAGAGATAAAGGGTCACCCAGGCAAGATAAATGCTAGATAAAGACTGTCAAAAGAAACTATCAACACAAAATAACTAAGTACCCACATGTTATGCATGTCCAAGAAACTACATCCTGTCAGATCACTTTTCCTCTTGCAAATAGACAGGATGTAGCTGAAACATATTCTACCCTTTTTTTTAAGAAAGAGATATATTCTACCCTCCCTATCCTTTTCTTAAAAATTCCACTAACATCAGAAACTGCAATTCATCATCATCACAACATATAATCTGCTATAAGCTGTTCACTTTACTATAAGAAACAAGATAGCTCGTCTAATGCAGTGCATAATATCTGACCTGCTGTATTGCTTGAGAAAGTTGTTCCAAAGGTGTGGCCCTTCTGGATATTTGGAGAGCAGAGGTCTTCATCAATAACTGCACAATAAAGAACATAAACACGACTTCGATCGACAAATAGATAACCTTTCAGCGATGTAATTAATCATCAATAAATCAGTAAACAGTGAAGTGTTGAGCACGAAACGGAGAAAGGAAAAAAAAAAAGGAACGAGCAGTGAGAAGAAAAAAGAAACAATGGAACTGAAATACAATAAAGGAGAATCAATGAAGTTCTCTATCATCTCAAACATTGATCTATTCAGAGTTTTGACAGAAAGCATTTAACAGGAAAAAAACTTACATCTTTCGAGATTTTATATGAAAGACTTCCATAAACTATTCACCAGTTCAAGTGAATCTCAATGTAAATTCTGAAAAACAATTTTCTCCATGAATACTTGCTCAAGATCCACATAGAGCATCTGATCACAAGATAGGAAATGGTTACCTCTATTCCCAGCTTTGAAGTGCAGCGATCAATTCCTGCACTACTTGTTCGTAGAAGTCTTACCTTACAATTCGGAAGCCAGCATCGCAACTCCTTATGGATTTCTTCATAGCGACAAACTAATATTTGCTTTATATCATCCTATCATTCTATCAATCACTTAAAATAGGTTTTCAAATATTGAATTGAACTCGTAAAGCATGACAGATCCCAAAAACCAAATAGAGGAAGAGTGCTGCAGTAAATTGATGGCTAATGTAAATATAATTAAATTAGGAGTAACGAATCCTATGAATAGATAATTAAATTAGGAGTAACGAATCCTATGAATAAAGAGGAGTTGAGAGAAATGAATAGAGAGAATTGAAAACAACCTGCCCCAACTAGTTTAGAATTGATACAGTTGAGCTGAGACTTGAACTTAATCAGACTTCAAGTATTATCAATGTCTGTGTAAGTGAAAATCATAAAAATCTTTATGCAAATCTAGGATTAAATCACAATTTCTCCAAGAATCAGCACTTACTCTACTCTACCACACACCCCTACCAGGGAAACAATGAGTGATCCCCCCC
>NC_031990.1:1038837-1042390 GCF_001879085.1 Nicotiana attenuata
GGAAACATGAGTGACCCTCCCCCCCCCCCCCCACCCCCACATACCCAATAAGAGAAGCACGAGCAAGGCCCCAAGATATTCTTCCAAGTACCAACTAATGTAGAATCGGAATTAAAATTTTGATCATTGCCAACTGAATGAATAAACCTCTTCCACAACATATTTCATGTCTTCCTCCTACATTTCAAACAAACGCAACAATGTAACAAATATAAAAAAGGATTTAAGTTCTGTACACTGATAATGCACACTTTTTTTGTACAGTGAATTTAACCGATAATAGCAGATTAGCTACCATTTTTATCAGACTACCAATTAATATTTGTCAAGAGTTTATCTGTAAATACCTAATAAGCGATCTGATTATGTGAATTATCAGTTATATAAACTGAAAATGCACACTTTTTTCACAGTGAATTTTAACCTATAATAGCAGATTAGCTACCATTTTTTATCAAATTACCAATTAATATTTGTCAAGGGATTTATTTGTAATTACCTAAGGAGTGACCTAATTAAATAACTACTATTACACTGTCAATGCATAGAACTTAAATAATAAAAAAATCACTTAAAACAAGCATGAATATAAATAGGGGAATTATAGATGAAAAATTACCTTATTGAGGAGGAAATTAGGATAAAGCTGCTTAACAGTCAAGTAAACAGAGCAACAGGGACAAGCTCTTTTGTTCTGTAAATGAGTGACAATGCACATGTAGCAGAAGCTATGTCCACACGCCGTGAGGAACACGTCTTTCATTATTTGCATGCATATCGGACACATCATCTCTTTGTCCACGTCCTCTTCCTTCTCCGCCGTCGTCGCTGCCAATGGAGGTGGCAAAGCTAACAATTGCTCCGATTTCGCCGCCGCCGCCCCTCGCGCTAACTCGCCGGAACTTAAATTCTCCGATTTCATTGCAGGCACGAAATCTCCCACCGAACTCTCACCTCCTTCCATCACTACAAACACACACACACACACTCTCTCTCTCGCTCTGCACAATAATAATTTGAATTTCCCGCAGGCGTGCACGTAAAATGCACGTAAACGCCTGAGTGCACGTAAAATGTAGCAGATTCTTTTATAACGGATTCAGAATTTAAAATTCAGTTGGTGCAACTTATTATTTTATGTTTCGTACGGATTAAGAAATCGGAAAAGAAGAGAAGGTTAGTGTTTGATTGTGAGGGTAGTAAGGAACCACGTCGAGTGGACGCTTAATTATAGGCCTCATTTTTTTTTAAGTAACACGTCTGAATTTCAATACACATCTGCATATCAAGATGTGTATTAAGATTAAGACATCTGAATATATTAAGATGTGTATTAAGATCATAATAGAAATAATTAAGACCGTTTGATTTTTAACATCTGAATGTATAAAATTTATCTTTATTTGAAAACTAAGAAATAAAAATTCAAATGAAATACTAACTAATCTAATATTCTATCAATAAATATATAGTTTTTTAAAATATGATAGTTGTTGGTGGTGATAGCTAACGGGTGAATGCCGACTAGAGGCGGTAGTTGGTGGTAGTTTTGGTTGATGATGGTGGTTCATGCTAGTAGCTAGTAGTGATTGGTAGTGGTGCCGATTATGATTGAGGATGGTGGTGGTGGATGGTGATGGTTAATAATAATATCGGGTGGATGTAGTAATTGTGATTGAGGAAGGTGGTGGGTGGGTGGTGGTAGGTTATAACGATAGGCAATGCCGGCTGTGGTGTTGTAGTAATTGGGTGGTCAGTACTGGTAGTTGAGGCGGATGAGTGTTGATTGTGTGTGAGAATGATGGTGGTCGGAGTCGTGGGGATAGTAGGTGGTGATGGTCGATAATAGAGGCTATGATTGAGGATGATGGTTGCATGGTGGTGGTGGTGGTGGTTGAGTATGGTGGTGGTGGTGGCATGGTGTAATGGTTGGCGGTGGCGGCAGTTAATAATGAATATGTGATAGCATCTTAATGAAATTAAGTCTCTGTTATAGATCTTAATCATACATACCTATTCAGACCCATTAAGTGGTTGTGAAGTAAAAAAACAAATACACTTAATGATTAAGATCTGAATAATTAAGATTCAGACTTTAAAAACAAACGCACTTAATATCTGAGATCTGAATGATTAAGATTCAGACCTCCATTAAGTGCAAACAAATGAGTACCTTCTAGAAAGCATATCGAGAAAGGACGGCTTGGTTTACCGCGTACATGAGAGTGTGTAATTAAGTTTTATAAAAACAGGCAGCTCGGTGCATAAAATATGTATAATTAAAAAATAGCCTGATACACAAAATATATCGTATTTATGCATTGTTCGAAAAAGGATCGCATCCTAAAGGATATAATATAGGTAATCTATTCTAATGCACATTTTAATGATTGCTCCTGTGACCTATCGGTCACACTAATGGCCCATTTGGCCATTAAATAATTTATTTTTTTCCGTAATTAGTGTTTTATCATAAAATTTTTAAACTTCACCTGAAGTTGAATTTTACAATTTTTTAAAAATTTTAAAAACTCCAAAAAACTATTTTATAAAATTTTCATTTTAAACATCATAAAAATTTAAAAATAACTTCAAATTATATTCATGTCAAATACAACTCTAATTTTAAATATCATTTTTATTTAATTTCACAATTCTTATATCCAAACGCCCACTAAATTTTTTATCGCTGCTTTTAAGACTTCCCTCCTATGTTAATCAGATCCGCGTTGAATATCTGCGGCGGTGGCGGACCTTTTGTTGTGTTTTCTTGTGAAGCTGCTCTTTAGTCGAAACTGGAAAAGTGCACTTTTTGTCGTGTTTTGTGATTTTAAATTAGACAATTACACATAAGAAAATGTAGTAGTAGTACTAAATAATTTAGTACACCTAGGAAATATTATGAAACTATGTTATTCTTTTCCATTATTCTCCTTTAACTCTTGAACCTTAGTTCCGAAGGCTTTTGCTTTTGGATTTATTGGTGCGTCTTTGTTTCAATCGTCATGTATGAGATAATTATAATGGATGTATCCAGTGGAAGTCAAGTGGTTGATACTTATTTCTTTTTGAACTAAAACTTTATATTTCTGAAGGTAAACATATTTTAATTGAAATCCAAGAAGTGCTATTAAGTACACTTTCTTTTTTAATTTATGTAGAGTAAGTTGTTGATTATCCAAATTTTAGAACGAATTTTTTGAAAAAATTTATAGTCTTAAATATATCATGAGATTTAGGCTATAAAAATGTCATCAGGAAAAATAAAAATAAAAATTAGATTATTTTCAAATATAATAAAATGTTATTCTATTAGAAACTCTCAAATGAAAATAATATTCACGTGGAACGAAAACAGTGCTTATTCTGTAAAACAAATCTAATAAATGTATTAGCTTAGACACTATCTTATCGGATCAGCCGGAGTTTATCACTTAAATATTACATCAGTATGCATCGTTTCACATATTAATTAGGTTTACTACTAACAACCGGCTGAATTATTTTCAAGCCTTATTATGTTCAATAATTTCAAAAAAAGAATATATATATA
>NC_031990.1:1042410-1042827 GCF_001879085.1 Nicotiana attenuata
ATATATATATATATATATATATATATATATATATATATATATATATATATATATATATATGGCGGATCTACGGCCACCCTCTTACTCAGGGCACATATGTTATACCCATGATTCTGATATCTTGATCTAGACATCTAAGTAAGATTATTTACTTTATTTATGATCTTATGGCTATTTTATGATGAAAGAGTTGATTATAGTTTTAATAAAAGTCACTAATTTATTTTGGGGATGATAACAACGTCCCTCTCAATTAATGTTAGGTTCCTTCATAGAAGGGCAAGTCACCTTTTTTTTTTTTTTTTTTTTTTTCTCCTAGGTTGATGACGAGGTCTAAGGCTGAGCTACTGGTTTCGTCATCGTATGATCAGTGGTGTCCCAAGTCTTCCTTTTTTTTTTCCGGGGGGGGGGGGGGGG
>NC_031990.1:1042847-1071799 GCF_001879085.1 Nicotiana attenuata
GGGAGGGAGAGGCACATTCTATGGTCTTCCATAATGAGGATTGAAACATAGACCTCAGTGTACATGTCGTGGCCATTGAATTAAAAAGAGAATAGAGAAAAGTGTACAACCGGTCATTCTCGGACTCTTATTTAGGAATTAGTCAGTACTTATATTGTTCTGAAAATTTGAATTAAAAATTTTAATATCAGGACAATTCAGGATATTTTTATTCTAAAAATCTAAAATTCAAGATACATTAATTAATTCTTAAATAATAACCTTTAGAGTGGCTACCTGGTGTCATTTCTACTATCCTTTTTATAATTATCTAATATTCCATAGTTACTGATAATCATCCAACTAATTCAAATTCAGAAAAGTAAGGGTTATTGGAGTCACTTTTTTGTTTTTCTCCTACGTTGATGACGAAGTCTAAGGCAGAGCTGTTGCTAGTTTCATTGTATGATCGGAAAAGGCCAAATATATCCTTGTACTATCAGAAACTATTTAACTGTACCCATCGTCATACTATAAGTTCATATATACCCCTATCGTTATACTATTGGTTCAGATATACTCCTTTTTCGTTAGGTTTGTCCAAAGTGGACATTTAATCCTACGTGACACTGACATTTGATGAGGTGGATGCCACATGGCTTGCCAGCTCAGCGCCCCTAACCCATTTTACCCCCCCCCCCCCTTGTATTTTTTTTTCACCACTAAAATTTTCTTCCCGTCCACCACTATTACCACCATTATCGCTACCCTGAAAAATATTGTATTTCAAATTTTAGTCTTTTATATATGGATTAGGGGCGCTGAGGTAGCATGCCATGTAGCATCCACCTCATCAAATACTAGTGCCACGTAGAATTGGATGTCCATCTTGGACAAACTTAACAGAAGAAGGGTATATTTGAACCAATAGTATTACGACAGGGGTATATTTGGACCCAAAGTATAACGAAGGATATATTTAAACCTTTTCCCATAGTACAGGGGTATATTTGGCCCTTTGCCGTTGTATGATCGATTAGTGGTGTCAGGGGTGGCCTTCTATAAAAGCAAGTAAAGCAGCTGCTTTAGGTTTCACATTTATTTATGGGGGCCCATTTTTTATTATACCTAATAGGCTATGTATAAGTTTTGAAAAAAGGTTCTACAAAGTGAAAAAATTTGATTTCTTTCTATAACAAGTATATAGAAGAAGAATTTGCAACTACTATGATTTCTGCCAAGAAAAATGCACTTGAAATGATATCGAACTCGAATTTCATAAGAAACGTATCATACATAGGAAGTAACAATTTGATGAGAATGTTGATAATAAAATCTCAAAATCTTTCGAAGAGTCCTTAGGAGTTGATTACTTTATACATAGTAGACAAGGCTATTTTTTCATTTTAAAATAAATCTGAACAATTTGAAGCATATGAAAATATTTTTGATTTTCTATTTAGCGGAAAAAATTAAGATCACTAGATGATGAAAATTTAAAAAAATATTGCCTTAATGTTGAATGTTCCTTAAAGCATAATAATTAATATTGATGGTTTAGATTTATTTTTGGAATTAAAAATATTTAAAAAAATAGTACAGTTAGAAGATAACAGTTTAATTGATACACTCGGTCAAATAAAAAAATTTGATTCTTTTTCCAATATCTATATTACTTATGGAATAACGTCAATAACTCTATTTTCCATCGTACCAGCGGAAAGAAATTTGCAAAACTAAAATTGATAAAATCTCACTTAAGATCAACAATGTCTCAGTAAAGGTTAAATGGATTAGCTATATTATCAATTAAAAAATACTTATTAGGAGTTATTGATTATTAAGAAATTATTAATAACTTTGTATCTAAGAAAAACTAGAAAACTAGACTTCAAATAAATAAATATTTTTTTTAAAAAAAACAAGTTAAGATCCCTCGTAAAGTTTGGCTTTAGGTCACAAAACTCGTCGGGCCGCTCCTGAGTGGTGTCCGAAAAAAAAAATTGGCACTTTCTATTTTAGATGACTCTTCTATAGAGTTCATTAATATATGAGCTCATGAGTTTATTCCCATCTATTTGAATGATCGTTCTCAACACAGGAGTCTCCCATAATGAGAATAGAAACATAGACCTTAAATCTTAATATACATAACGTAGCTATTGCATTAAACAGAACATTTTTTTTTATCTATAATCTTCCAACATTTAAAACCTACTAAATCGATTAATTCAAATTCCATCGATTAGAAGCTATTAAAATTTCTTGAATTCTCGTGACGCAAAATCAATTTTTTTTTGAACAGTAGAAAATATATTAATAACTAGTTGTCACGTTTAGACATATTACAAACCATACTGCCGCATTTGGCACTATCATATAAGCTACAACCTTCTAAGGCATCAACATTCCCTAGAGCAGCCAACTTAGTGCATACTTTAGTACAAGTAAATTTTACATAAGAAAAGCCCTCTATGTCCCTTCGATATTGTTTCATCGCCGGTTGAGGAGGTGTTGCCAAAAGACATAGCTTATTTATGTTGGACTGCATGAGTGCTTCCCTAGACAAAATATGTGCCACTGCGTTCCCCTCCCTGAAGCTATGCTTGAGGGTTACCTGTCCCTTCCGCCTCGCTTGGAGTATTAACCACTTGCATTTATTAATTAAACTTCCATAAGTTGGGTGATCATTTTCAAGCATGCTCATTATTTCTGATGCATCCGTTTCTATTTCCACTTGAAACAGGCTGTGATCTATAATTACTTGGAGGCCTTCCTGGAGAGCTTGGAGTTCCACCTGAGCAGCTGAGAGTGTGGGTACTTTCTTGTTGAAGGCCATTATCCACTGACCTGCATGGTTTCGTAAAACTCCACCAATACCACCTTGGCTTCTATTTATGTTGAAGGCCCCATCTATGTTAAGTTTGAGCCAGCCCTTTGGTGGCTTGAACCAGCTTACCTTAATGGCTTTGTGGCGGGAGTTTATTATTGGTTTCTCAGTCATGAGTTTGTATTCAAGAGATTGTTTGATTATTATGGGCCATTCTAGATGCAAGAGGTGTTGTTGTGGTTGTTGTAATTTCTATTTTTCCAAATGTTCCATATAGCGAAGGGGAACACTTCACCCCAATTAAGGTAATAATATTTGAAATTAGTATTATCCTGTCTAGTGTAATCAAGCCAGTGGGTATTTTGACTGGCAATGTTATAGTGGAGTCCATAGGTGCACCATAAGTTGCTGATCATGTTGCAATCCTAAAAGATGTGATGTATAGTTTCCTCCCCTTGTTTACAAATTGGACAAAGAGGATCAATGTTGGCGCCTATTCTAGATAGGTATGATCTAGTGGGAAGTCTATTATGATAGCACTTCCAAATAAAGATTTTAATTTCGTTTGGGCATCGTAATTTCCAAATCCAGCTGAAATCAATGTTAATCTTTTCCTCGTTGTTAATGATTTGATAGCACGATGAGGTCGAGAATAGGCCATTTGAGGACAGACTCCAAATGTTATTAATGCTTGAATTGTGGTCCTTAGGGGTTATGATAGCATTAATATTATCAACTATTTGAGCAGGAAGCTCGAAAGTTATTTTTGTTAAATTCCATTGGCTTCCTTTCCTTATTTGATTAACAGTAAGCTTGTCTTCATTTTTTATTAGGGGACCAGTTATGGCCTTTTTAAGGCTCATTACATTTGGTATCCAGTTGGAATTCTAAACACTTAGCTTTGTTTTGTTGTTGGTATCCCATCTTGTACCTATGTTGCAGTAGTACCAACCTTTTAGGATGCTTTTCCATATGAACGAATTTAAAAATTTTCCTCTAGTTTTTGCGTATTTACTAGAGATTACCTTTGTCCATAGGGACTGTCACGACCCATTTTCACAATAGGTCGTGAGGGCGCCTGACACCCTTGTCAGGCAAGCCATTGCGGAAATATTACTAAAATAATCATATTATTTTTAATTAGAATAAGTGGAATAAACACTCAACTTGAAATTTAAAACCAGGAGAGATAAATACCATAATAAAATAGTTACACAACCCCAACATAATCGTCTACCAAAGTGTGTGCCAGAACCTGGTGTCACAAGCTACGGGCAACTAGTAGAATATACAACCCAAAAGAATACCACGCTACCCTACTGTCTGGATCAGAATAGACAGAATATACCAATACAAAAGAAAGACTTCTTCGGCTGCGGATCGACATGGAAGGAAAGCAGCTCACCGTAGAAGTCTCAAGTCTGCTCACGAATGTGCACCAGAGAAATAACCGGATCCACCTGCCTCAGAACCTGTACATTTAAGTACAGAAGCGTAGCATGAGTACATAAACAATATGTACCCAGTGAGTATCCCGCCTAATCTCGAAGAAGTAGAGACGAGAGGTCGATTTGATACTCACTAGGGTCAGATAATATTATAAGTGTAAGTCTAACAATGAGAACTCTTTAATAGGCAACAGTTTACAACAAGGCATATAAGTCATATTCTCGCTAAGATTCAGGTTAATCAATTACTTCAGTTACAATTATCAATTCCTTTCGAGTCATGAAAAACAACAGTTCTAATATCTAACACTCTCAGGCAAAGCTATATAAGCATGCGCAAATATGCCGAGGCGACGGCCCGATCCAACAAAAATAAACTGTGCACTTGCCGAGGGTCGACGGCGCGCCTATAGATGCATCTATTCATAGCGAGGCGATCGGCCCGATCCACAAATAAGAAGATAATATCAAGTATACAGACACGGCACCTCAATAGTCATTAATGCCAAGCAAGACTTCAACAATTATGCAAGCACGTTCTTATTCCCTTTTTAAGCCTCTAGCATATCCTAGGTATTCAGAATACCAAGATAATATAAAGATTTACATAAACAAGCATGAAGTGGGTCCTAAACTACCCGGACAATTAACATAGTAGTAGCTACGCACGGACTCTCATCACCTAGTGCGTGCGTAGCCCCCTCATTTAGCAACAATTACTCAATTATTAATCCTATGGGGACAGTTCCCTCTTACAAGGTTAGAAAGGAGACTCACCTCGCTCCAACGCGCGCTTCCAATATCAAAAACAAGTCCAAGCCCTCAAGTCGGAGCCAAACGATCACAAACTAGTTAAAGGAAGTAAAAACTAGTCAATATAAGTTTACTAGATCGAATTCTAGCTATTTAAGCCATTTCCCACCCCTTTTCACAAGTTTCCTAAATTCCGACCCCGGGCCCACGTGCCCGGATTCCGATATTTTTCAAAGGAAATTGTTCTCTACAACCTAAGGATCAATAATATATCATTTCTAGTTCATTACATAGCAAATTACATGATTAAATCTTAGTTTTCTTAAAACCCTAGGTCTAGCTCTAACTCTTTAATTTTATCTAATTTTTAGTGTTTAATCTACCTAATATACATGTATTTAAGCTAAGGATGAATAGGGATTACTTACCTTACAATGCTATGTTGAAACCCTCTCTTTGGAAGCACCAAAATCGCCCAAGCGTGGAGTTGTGTATGGAATAAATGACTTTGAGTTCGGATTAAATGAACTCTCTGCCCCCAGCGATTTCCGCTTCTGCGGTACCAGGACCGCTTCTGCGGAAAAGGTTCGCTTTTGCGGAAATGGCCCAAGAAGCCTGGACCGCTTCTGCGGTCAGGTGTCCGCTTATGCGGGTCCGCTTCAGCGGATGTCGAGCCGCTTTTGCGGATTTGGGCCTACGGAGCTGGACCGCTTCTGCGGTCTCTGGGCTGCTTCTGCGGTTTCCCCTTGGCCTGCCCCTTTACGCTTTTGCGACGTGCTGACCGCATCTGCGGTCCAAGAACCGCAGATGCGGTTATGACAGAAGCAGCAACTGAAGGTTGTTTTTCTTAAATTTTCTACTTCGCTCGAACCTCGCTCGTTTGACGCTCGGGGCTCCCAAGCCCCGCCCCAACATACCGACAAGTCTGAAATCACGAGGCGGACCTACTCTAACCCTCGGAACTCCCAAAACAACGCTAAATCTTGGAATCACCCCCTAAAACCAAATGAATCAAACTATTGAATCTTAAAGTTCTTAATTCTCCTCTAACGGGTCAAAACGCCCTTAAACTACTCGGATTGACACCAAATTTTACGGGCAAGTCTTAAACAACATTACGGACCTGTACCAAGCTTCGGAACCAAAATCCGAGCCCGATACCTAGGGAATCAATGATTACTTAGTTTCTTTAAATTCCTTAAAGCTTCAATTAAATAATTTTAGATAAAAATTCATTACTCGGGCTAGGGACCTCAGAATTCGATTCCGGACACACGCCCAGGTCCCATATTTTTCCACGGACCCTCAGAAATTGTCAAATCACGAATCTGGGCCTATTTTCCCAAAATGTTGACCGAAGTCAAACTTGGTCTTTTTAAGAAATCCTAAAGAAGCAAATGGGCATATTTTTACTCAAAACCCTTCAAATCCCCGAACCAATTGCCCCGGCAAGTCGTAAATTAGTTAAAGCAAGTACGTGAGGCTTTATTCAGGGGAACGGGGTTCTAAAAGGCAAAACGGCCGGTCGGGTCGTTACAGGGACTTTGTATTATTAATCATTCTCCAAGCTAAGCTTGTTAGGAGGGCTAAGTTTTTGCTTTTTGCTTTTCTTATACCCAGCCCCCCCATTGCACTTATCTTTTGTAATGATATTCCAATTAATCATATGCATTTTGCGCTTATCAGGAGACTAGTTCCATAAGAAGTCTCGTTGGACTTTATCAATATCCTTGAGAGTTTTTGTTGGCAATATAGAGTATTGCATGACGTGGTTTGGGATGGTATTGAGTGTAGAGGAGGCTAGTGTACACCTACCCGCTGTATTAAGCCATTTTGCTTTCTAGCTACCTAATTTGCTTCTCATTTTATCGATCACAAATTGGTAATCTTTTGGTTTGGGTCTACAATTTAGGATGGGAAAGCCTAAGTATGTACCAAAAGTTTCACTAAGCTTTATTTTCAACATGGATGAGAGGTTATTTTTTGTTGAAGTTGGACAGTGTTGTGATATTATCAATTTAGACTTCGATTTATTAATCATCTGTCCTGATAAGTGACAGAAGTCATCAAGGCAGCTAAGGATAGATTGGGCTGTCTTCATATTGGCTTTGCTCATTAGGGTTAAGTCATCTGCAAATAATAAATGGGATATTGGAGGGCTCGTTGGTGAAATGTTTATAGTGTCCCATTTTCTAATGTCAACATTGTGGTTGATCATTAATGAGAGCATATCCATGAAGAGAATAAAAATATAGGGGGACATTGGGTCTCCTTGTCTAATACCTCTTGTTGGTGTGAAGGATTCCGACTTAGAGCCATTAACTAGGATGGTATAACTTGAGGAGGTGATGCAGGACATTATTAAATTAATCATTTTTAGGGGAAATTTGAAGTAGGTTAATGTCCTATGTATGAAGGACCATTCCAGTTTGTCAAAGGCTTTCTCTAGGTCTATTTTTAGGATCATATTACCTTTCTTACTCTTTGAGTTCCTAGTATAATTCATTATTTCTTGGACTATAATAGCATTGTCACAAGCCCTTCTTCCTTTGATGAAGCTAGCTTGACGAGGTCCAATTAGTTTTTGCAGAAAAGCTTTCATCCTGTTGGCGATTATTTTTGTAATCACCATATAGATGGTGTTAAAAAGGCAAATGGGCCTAAAAATTAATACTCCCTCTGTTCCAATTTATGTGAACCTCTTTCCTTTTTGGTCTGTTCCAAAAAGAATGACTCCTTTCTAAATTTGGAAATAATTTAGCTTAAACTTACAATTCTACCCTTAATGAGAAGCTTTTATAACCACACAAATACTCTGGCCCCCTTTTTAACTTGTTTAGGACCACAAATTTCAAAAGTCTTCATTTTTTCTTAAACTCCATGCCCAGTCAAACAGGTTCACATAAATTGGAACGGAGGGAGTAAGTTGTTAGCATTTTCGAATTTGGGGATTAGGCAGATATAGGTCTTGTTAATATCTCTAGGTATATGACTTTCCCTAAAGACTTTGTGACAAAAGTCATTGACATCCCCCCTAATGTTTTTCCAATATTTTTGAAAAAAGAAGGGGTGTAAGCCATCTGGGCCTGGAGCTTTAAATGGATTAAAAGAGAAAATTGCTCTAGTAATTTTACAATCCATAAGGGGTTGATCTAGGCACGAGAGATGAGAGTGTTGATTTGGTAGAGTTACACTTAACTTGGTATGCCAAGTAGATAAAGTATGAGTAGTGATGAATAAGATCTGGAAGAATTTGACCGTATGGAGCATTATGGAATTGTGGTCATCGATCCAATTGTTCATATCATCTTTGAAGAAGTTGATTTTATTAATCCTTCTTCTATTTGTGGATATAATTTGGAAAAATTTCGTGTTAGCATCCCCCTCATTCATCCACATAACTCTAGATCTTAATTTCCAATAATCTTCCTCATGTTTTAGAATATCATTATATTTTTGTTATAAGGTGACTTCTAATTCTTGTAGGAAAGTACTAGTGCTATACCTATCACGCCTCCTTTTTATCGCAAAATCGGGTTTCGATATTTGACAAATCCTTTTGAGAGAGTGGGGAAAAGGAATTGGTTGTTAGAGTCGCCACCTAACGGATTAAGGTGCGTTAGAGCATATATAGCAAATAATTCAGATTATACCAGTTTGCATCACCAGAGATTGGGTAAGGGCTCAAATTACCTTGAGGGAAAGGTGTTAGGCACCCCTCGAGGTCCACAACGGTGGGTCCCGACCGAACTTAAATTATGCGAATTAGTCTAAGGAAGCGAATAAACTATTTAATAAGGATGGGGGTCCTAAATTTTTTAGCCTATAGGACCACCCCGTGCAACATAAATAATACTTCGTAACTCCCCCAAGACGGGGGTGTTACTCATATTATCCAGCGGGCAAAGACTATCATCTCCTGCTACCCGATTACTATCTTTGAGTTTTTACCTAAAGCGCTCTAGTTGATTCTAACTCATGTCCTATGCGTGCACTACCCGTCCCTTACCTAAGGTCCTGGAGGCATTGGGACCTCTATTTAGGAAGGTCCTAGACTAGGCCTAAGGTTCTTAAAATTGTGAAATACTAGGCGACAAGCAAAACAATTAGGACTTTTCAAATAAAGATATATATGGGCTCACGTTAACCTCCGCATGTAAACAGCAAATACACGCAACTGATTTAGCAGGCTTTATTAATCTTGGAGTCCTATGGGCAGGATATCTATGTGATGAACATGTGAGCAGTAGTATGTAGAGCCACTTCTTAATGCGAGTGTTAGGGCCTACGTATATTTGCCTACTGATTTTAATTCAGTACAATATCTGGGCTTTTCATGCGTTAATGAATAATAGTAAATCACAATCATAAGTCCGAAATTATTATTCAATCCTATAGGCATTTTGTCTAAGAGATTGACAGTGATAATCGAATTCCGAATCAGTTAATAGAATCCTATAGACATGACTTCTACGAGTGTGATGATTATTACCCTATATGCATGATTTCTAGGTTTGAATTGGTTTTAGCCTTATAGACATGATTTCTATCATTGAACTGACTTTAATCCTATAGGCATGATTTCTAGCATTGAACTGATTTTAATCCTATAGGCAGGATCTCTAGTATGTAAACATAACATAGGACTTATAAGCATGATATGAAACAAAATGAGATTCTATAGGCAGAATTTCTACCCGATTTAGCAAATGAAAATAAGAAACCCTTCCCGATTTTACTAAATACCCCAAAGTTGTTTGTTACAAAATTATTATAGACCAGATTAATGAATGAATTACATAATAACGAAATAAACTATAGAGAGCCTAGGACAGGCCCAAATACACCAGGGCGGCCCAGGCCTTCAAACCATAGCAGCTCCAAGGCTCACTTTCACAGGTACAGAAAAATCACACATAGAATCCAGATCTCTAGTGTGTCAAAGTTCCCAAGGGCTTCAAGGACCCAGGGCAATGCTCACACTAGAGGACCAAATGCTCAGAAATAGTTCAAAGGAGGTTAGGAACCAAACCCCAATGTGTCAGAGTTCACAAGAGTCTCACATGGACCCGAGCAGTGTTCACACTGAGGAGGTGAAGGATAGAACCTAAAGGACCTAAGAATAGGAGTTTAAAAGTAGCAGCATATAAAAGGAGACAATGGTAAGGAAAAATTTTAAAATAGGTTTGATTTTAGAAAAGCCAACAGGACAGAGTTTAAAACACAGAATATATAGGTAGAATTGCATTAAAGAGACGAACTGACAAGATTTGCAAAGTTGTTCATGCTCAAATATACAGTTTTAATAAGTTAAAGTCTGAAAGGCCTAATTAGGCTAAGTGTACATGCTAACATTTTAGGACAGTTTTGTTCAATCATAGAAAACATTTAGACAATGTATTCAGGCAAATAGTCAGATAATCACATAAACCCAAATGAATGAAAAACACATTAGAAGGCAAGTTATCAGGGCACATGAATGATAGAGAAAGGTTTAATAACAATGCAAACTTGGTAAAGATTCAGGACAGGAGAACTGATAAACATCCTAGTATTACCATAAAGATTGCTAAATTCAGGGCAAGTTCAGAACTAACAAAAATAGCGTACAGGAAATAAATTAGAAGACATTAAGCTAATCCCTAAGAGGATTCATACTATTCAAAATAATCAGTCTCAGAACTAATAGTATTAGTTGGAGAACTAAAGAAACTCATATAAACATGAAATTGGCAGAATCGTGCTCAAGAGGTAAGCTTAAATACACTGGATCATAGGCATATGGCGCAAATGTATAAGATTGAAACGGCAAAGGTGTAGTGAGTCACCAGTTAGGCAGGAAAAACAAGAATATCACCACAATAGTCGATTGCTCAGAATATTTGGCCTTGGCTTTCAGCCGACCAAAACCAGAAGTAAAACGAGATAGCAAAGAGAATATAGAGCCAAGACCCTAAGTTTTTTGTGAGAGTATATTGATTCCGATCTATCCTAAAGGGGAAGGGGAAGGGGTTTAAATAGTAGCAGGGATTGAATTGCATAAACAAGGAAAAATTGTAAAGTCAAACACACATAAGGAAGCAATACATACAGAATCAATAACGAATCAGATCTGAAGAAAAGCAAAGTAATCCCTAGTTTTTTTAGTAAACAAATATTAACGGAATATACATAGAACAGTATCATAGGATGAATTTAGACACAAATAACATCTAAAATCAGAGAGTTAAACTAATTTAGGTCCGATCTAAAGAGAAATGAAAACCCTAAATTAGGGCCAGATGAATATTGACAAAGAAAAAAATCGGCAAACATATAAGGAAACAAAGTAAAAGAATAAACAATAAAACAAGGAAAGAAATATGCAGAATCAATTTTGAAATCAATTTAAGAGAAAAAATCGGTAAACCTAGTTTTTTTAGGAAAGGTGTAGATCCCAAAAATCCAAACAAATCGGACTCATATAATATAAAAATCAAACGGAGTATAGTCCAAGTACCGAAAATAGAGTAGAATCTAAGAGATAGTACTTGCCATGTTTAGGCAAGTACTAAGTAACACCATAAAGAATCGACCGGTAGCGAGAAAGTGCTAATATAGTAAGGAAATAAGAGGGAAATCCCATTAGAAGGGGGATTAGGAGGGGGATTTTGGGTGACGGCGGATTAGGGTTCATAGGGTGAGAGAGATGAGAGGATATTAGGGTGGCGGACGGGTAAAAATGGGATTAGGGTTGAAGGTTTGGGTTAGTCAAAAGGGAGGGATTAGATACGGGCCGTTGATCTCAGATATCAACGACCGCGATTAAAAGGGAGTTGGGTCGGGTTTATTTAGGCGGGTCGCGACCGGGTTGGGTAAAGGGGTTGTTTGGTTTGGACTAGGGTATTGGGCTGGTTTGGGTAGCCTAGGTCCGAAATAGGGGAATTTAGGGCTATTAGTTAAATACCCAATTTAAATAATTTATAAAAAATGATGAATAAAATAGTGAAGATATTATTTGTGCATAAAAATGGTTAACAACGATTACTTATTACTACAAGAGCATACAAAGTTATTTTTTGCATAAATAAAGTAATCATATGTATATAAGGGCTATTATTGCAAAATATACAATTTTAGCCTAAAGATGCAAATACAATTACAATAAATGCATCAAAAATATTTAAGGCTTAGTATGGATATACATGATGAAGTTAGATGATAAATTCATCATAAAAATGATTTGTGATGCAATTAATGATTATTTATACAATAAAATATGGGAATAAATTGATTAAAAAATCTTTTAAAATTATGGAAAAATTAGAAAAAATACTTGATGATGCTCATGCACTATTTTGGAAGTATATATGCATGTTTGAAATATATGAGGGAAATATTGGGTATCAACAGCTGCCCCTCTTTACCCGGGAAGGATGAAAGAGTTGTCGTGTAAAGAAATGATGACTGATTTTGACCGAACCGGGTGATTTGGAAGATATAGGCCGCACTCTGGCTTCTGAGCTGCCTACATATCCCTGGTTTTACAGGAATCAGGCCGTGTGTAGTTCTGGATCCAACGATGGAGTAAGCCAATGGAGTTGTTTTAAGAGCGGACAAGATGTTCCAAATAGGATTAATTGGGGTTTGAAACGGTTACGGGTAAATGAGACTGGTAACGGATGACGATCGATTACGTTTGAGGTAATTTGAAGAATATGAACGTTGGGTGGAAACCGGAGCGAAGATTGCTCCTGTTAGGAGAACGGTTGCTCCTGAGACTACCTGCAAACTCAAAAGTACGACTGTATGCAAGTATGTATAGATTATTGCGTAAACTTAGGCATGATGCAAATTCCCTTTGGACCATGAAGACGGTCTTTGGACGGGAGGATGACGTCCTTAGATCATGATGTCCCGGGCCATATATTGTACGGTAAAGGATTCGCAAGCCATGAAATGATGTTCTCGGGCCATGAAGATGGTGCCTCCGAACCATGACGCCTTTGAATAATGATGTGCAAGCTTAAGAGATCCTCAGGCCATGGCATGGTGTCTTCTGGCTATGAGGATGATGCCTTCGAACTATGACGCCTTTGGACGAGTTAGCTATACATCAGCCCATGAAGTGCAGAGACATGATACCAAAGGTAATACCAAGACAAAGCTTAGTCTTGTGCTGAGTTTGGGGCAGAGCTTAGCCCCGAGAGAAGAGGATAATGCAAGGTTTAGAATAGAGCAACACTTATGCAAAGGGAGACAATGCTTAGTCTCATGAGAAGGCAGTGCTTAGTCTTATGCAAATAGGGAGGCGGGGCTTAGCCTTATGCAAAGAGAAGGCAATGCTTAGCCTTATTCAAATAGGGAGGCAGGGCTCAGCCTCATGCAAGAATTGAGACAGAGATTAGTCTCATGCAACGAGAAGGAAATGCTAAGCCTTATGCAAATGGGGAGGCAGGGCTTAGCCTCATGCAAGAATCGATATAGGGCTTAGTCTCATGCAACGAGAAGGCAATGCTTAGCCTTATGCAAATAGGGAGGCATGGCTTAGCCTCATGCAAGAGTTGAGACAGAGCTTAGTCTCATGCAACGAGAAGGCAATGCTTAGCCTTATGCAAATGGGGAGACATGGCTTAGCCTCATGCAAGAATCGAGACATGTCTTAGTCTCATGCAACGAGAAGGCAATGCTTAGCCTTATGCAAATAGGGAGGCAGGGCTTAGCCTCATGAAAGAATTGAGACAGAGCTTAGTCTCATGCAACGAGTAGGCAATGCTTAGCCTTATGCAAATAGGGAGGCAGGGCCTAGCCTCATGCAAATGTAAGAGTAAGAGTGAAGTATTCTTAGCTGGCAATATATTTATGCATGGCGATTAGGTTGTTGTGATGATGCTTCTGGCGGTGACCTATTCCTGCATCCAAAGAAAATTTGTGAGTTTTGTGGGGGAGGTTGGTTCGTGCCTTTGTCTGCTTGCTTTGCTCCGCTCTGCCCAAGAATCCTGTTCAAGTCAGCGTGGGTGGCACTTGGATAGAAATAAAGTTTCTTTTCAAAAAGTATGCGTGTATGGTTTTCAAAGACATAGTAATATGCAAATTAGAAATCAGTTAGATGAACCAGTAACTGTGACATCATTAGAGACATTGCGACCTTCTTTGCCATAGAATTTTGAGGGTCCTCCTCAAAATTTTTTCCCAGTTATCTAAATGACCTTCTGGCTATCCCGTATGTAATGCTGTTGGTTGAACTTGCTTCGGAATTTTGAGGGTCCTCCTTAAAATTCTGCCCCAGTTTTGATTGTGGGGAAAATGGAATTTTATTGAATTATGACCGAACCCACAGGGCTGCCTACATATCCCCTCTTAAACGGGAATCAGGTCAAGCGTAGTTCGATTTCATCATATGAAGAAACATATATAGTTTACACATAGTATCTTTTGACTGCATCTGAATTGATAGGCTTTGGCCAGATTTCTCCATCCATTTCTGCGAGTATGAGTGCTCCTCCTGTCAATACTCTGTGAACCATGTAAGGACCTTGCCAGTTAGGTGAAAATTTCCCTTTGGCTTCATCTTGATGTGGAAAGATCCACTTCAACACCAGCTGCCCCGGTGTGAACTGTCTTGGTTTGACCCTTTTGTTGAAAGCTCAGGACATTCTATTCTGATAAAGCTTACCATGACACACTGCATTCATCCTTTTTCCATCTATGAGGGCTAATTTCTCATAGCGGCTACTTATCCATTCTGCATCACTGAGTTCGGCTTCTTGTATGATCCTAAAGAAGGAATTCCTACATCGGCGGGAATGACAGCTTCGGTACCATAAACCAGCAAATAGGGAGTTGCCCCGGTTGATGTGCGGACTGTGGTACAATATCCCAATAAGGCAAATGATAACTTCTCATGCCATTGCTTGTGATTCTCTACCATTTTCCTTAGTATCTTCTTGATGTTCTTGTTGGCAGCTTCCACGACTCCGTTTATTTGAGGCCTGTATGCTATTTTTGTGCTTGATTTTGAAAGTTTCACACATGGCTTTCGTCAGATCACTGTTGAGATTGGCGGCATTGTCAGTGATGATGGACTCGGGAAACCCGAATCGACAAACAATACGATCCCTGACAAAATTTGCGACGACTTTCTTGGTTACCGCTTTGTAGGACGCAGCTTCAACCCACTTAGTGAAGTAATCGATGGCCACTAAAATGAACCTCGCCCGTTTGAAGCAGTGGGTTCGATTGGACCAATGACATCCATTCCCCAAGCAGCAAAAGGCCAAGGTGCACTTGTTGCATTGAGTTCGTTTGGCGGCACCTGTATCATATCTGCATGTATCTGACATTGGTGGCATTTCTGGACATACCGGATGCAATCTGTTTCCATAATCATCCAAAAGTATCCGGCCCTGAGTATCTTCTTGGCTAGAACAAAACCGTTCATATGTGGGCCACAGGTTCCGGCATGTATTTCCTCGAGCAATTTGGAAGCTTCTTTGGCGTCAACATACCTTAATAGTCCTAGATCAGATGTTCTTCTATACAAAATTCTTCCGCTTTGGATAAAATGATTGGACAGCCTCCGCAGTGTGCGTTTCTGAGTATGGTTCACCTGCTCTAGGTACTCTCCTTTCCGTAAATATTCCTTGATGTCGTGGAACCATGGATTTCCATCTGTTTCTTTTTCGACATGAGCACAATATGCCAGCTGATTGTGGATTCTGACCGGAATGGGATTGATGAAATTCTTGTCTGGATGTTGTATCATTGAGGACATGGTGGCCAATGCGTCTGCAAATTCACTCTGGATTTTGGGGACATGCCGGAACTCTATCTTTGTGAACCTCTTCATCATCTCTTGTACGTGATGTAGATATGGAAGTATCTTGGTGTTTTTAGTAGCCCACTTGATCGGAGCCAACCCTACACCAATATGGAGTGGCAAGAGCGGTCGATGCAGCTTTTACCCGAAAAGGTCGGGATCGAATCCACAGGGAGCTAGAATTGGAAATTGGATTCCTATCTAAACTAGCAATGCGTAATGCTCTTAATTACGCTTCCAATCATAATTGTTCTTTTTGATTACTTCTACTTTTATACTAATGAGATGCTAAATTAAACTAAGAATAATTGCTTGAAGGGTTGTCTAATAGGTAACGACGCACTAGGGAAGTGACTTTCCCCTAGGTGAATACTTGACGAGATCTAGAGTCTAAGGCAAAGATGTTATGTTTGGGATCGCGATATAGCCAATGCACGACACTACTCACTCTATACCTCTCGGTAGCTTGAGTGACTTTGCCCTAATTGACTTTCTCAAGACCAATTGGGTGTCGAAATTATACAAGCAATGTAGGCTCAAGTCGGGTATTACTATCTCTAGATTTAACCCTTTAATTGGGGCTATCAATCTCTTGAGTACGCCCCAATTCCTTGTTGGACTGATTACCTAGACTCAAGCTCTCTTTCTCAAGAAGAGCTCAAGTAAAATAGGCACGAATTAGTGTTTGCAACCACTAATCCAACATAGAAAACACAAATCAGTCGAAATATCAACCACCCATAAACATCTAAGCCTTAAAACACAAGACCCATCAAAATACCCACACTAGGGTTGAGCCACAACCCTAGCTAATAGGTCTAGCTACTCATAATAATAGAAGAAAACATGTAATTAGATGAAGAATAACCCATATAATATGTTTACAAGCTAATAATCAAAGATTCAATGTTGAACTAGCCACAAAATTACTCAATAGGTCCAAAACGGCCTTCACGTGCTCAGCTAAAAGTTAGATACCCTAAAAATCTGAAAAAGAACTATTTATACAAGGCCAAATTTTCTGGACAAAAATACCCCTGCGGAGGTACCGTGGACCGCGAAAAATGCACCGCGGCCGCGGTGAGGCTTTTTAACTTGATTTTTAGGTCTCTGAATCTGGCCACTGCGGACCGCGGAAAATGCACCGCGGCCGCGGTGGCTTCACTGCGGTCCGCACAAAATGGGTTGTGGCCGCAGTGGCTTCCAACTTCTAAATTCTCAACTCTCTCAACCTCTTCACCGCGGACCGCATAAAATGGATTGCGGCCGCGGTGAGTCTACTACGGTCCGCACAAAATGCTTTGCGGCCGCAGTGCTTGAGCGTCCAAAAACTGCACCTCTCTGAATCTCCTCACCGCGGACCGCATAAAATGGATTGCAGCCGCGGTGGGTCTATTGTAGCTGTGCTTTGACTTGTTCTTGGTACTTGTGCAGGTTTCACTCCTTTTTGAGCTGATTTTTGAGCTCTTGTCACTTTCTTGACCAAACCGTGCAAACAAGTACAACATGTAAGCCTTTGGGACTATTTTTATGCATTTTTAATCAAAACTCAAGTAAAAAGGAGTGTAAAATGAACTAGAATCCCTAGTTATCAACTCCCCCAAACTTAAGCTTTTTCTTGTCATCAAGCAAACAAAATAAGTCCCACCTCCTTAAGAATACAACCAAGAAAATTCAGCTGACCTAAAGTGACCTCATCTAGCATCAATTGGGACTAACAATTGCCCTCAATTCAAATAACTCATTAACAACATTCAACCCTTTAAACACCATGGTTTTAGTGCGACACAAAAGCATCAAGGATTGACTCAACTCATCAAAGAAACTCTTTCTATTACTTTGGTCATTGTGGAACCCAAACTCATACTCCTCAACTCTCCACAAGCAAACCTCACTTTTAGGTTGTAGCACGCAGAACGAGGATTATGGAAAACACACTCATCTCTCTCAAAGAAAGGTCACAAGTCCGGCTCTAAGTACCATAAGCTTGCCCCTTATGTGAGTCACCACTAATCTAAGCTTCATTCAACTCAAGATCATATAGGGCTTTTTTGGAGATATAGTGAAGGCTTTTGGTTCAGGGTAGGAAATATTTGGTCTAAGTAGGTTCCATCTTCCCTTAAGCACTTCATTTGCTTTATTTTGGCACACATTCTCTTGACTTTTTAAGTCATTTACTTCTTTCTTGGGGGTTAGAGAGACATACTGTCACTCTTTCTTGTTCATTTCAAACCTTTTTGTCCTTTATAAGCTTTCCACGCCTTTCATCACTTTACTTTTATTGAATCCCTTCATTTCTTCTATATTGTTCATTCTTTTTGACTTTTTGATTTTCTTTCTTTTTCTTTTTGCCTTTTCTTTTCTTCGCTTTTGTACCTTTTACCACTTTGTTGCATTCCTCATCTCTCCCCCCAACTTATGCTTTTACCATGTGCTAAGGAAATATTGGGTGCCAAGAGAGGGTCTTTTCAAAATGGGTAAAGGCTTGTATCATGGTTTTTGAAGGAAAAAAGGGCTATGGCTCAAAGGGGTTGACTAGGGACATTATCATTGGTAGGCTATGGATGTTTTCAAGATATCATTCGGATCAAGGAGAGCCTATAATCACTTCTCAAGTCAAACTACACTTAGGATTTCGCCTAGACAAACATTCAGGGCAAGTTCTAGACTCAATGGCACGGGACTTGGACTTGCAATTCAAATTCTCACCACACAAGCTATAGGATTGCTAAAGAGACAGAGTCGAGGGCCCAGAACGACCTTAGCTAAGATTTGAGCAACATACATGGTCCCGAAAAACCACTTGATGATTGTCGGCCAACACAAGAGTCTCAAGGTCACAACTATCACCATCCTATACACACCAATTTGTTTTTGACCATAGGATCAAAGGCAAATGTGTTAGGCCCAAGTGAAGCTTTGCCTGAGGCACTATTACTCACTAGCTACTATTTACACAAAAACAAAAAGAAAACAGACTCAAACCCTTAAGAAGGTTGTCACGCCATCCATCATCGGGAAGAGCCACCAGGTTCACACAAATTCCACCTTTGGAAATAACCGTGGCATTAAGAAAACCAAAGGCTTATTTGAACGCAAAACTCAAAATAAGAAGCTACCAAAATGAAATAAGAAGCTATGAATGAAAAGTGCAAAAAGTAAAATGAATATGTACAAGAGGGGATCTAGACGAATATACATAAGAGGGAATGAATATATACATCAGAAAGTAACTTTATATACAGACCAAAGTTGCAAAATACGAAAAGTGAAATAAACTGGTAAAATTATGTACATACCAAAAGTGAAAATCAAAGCATAATAAAAGGAAAGTAGTATCATATTTACAACCAGTATCATCAAAATAGGGCTACCCCCTCAAATGAAAGCTAGCATTGTCCTCAAAGCTAACTAACCAAAAATAGCTCAAACAAAAAAGATAGAGAGTAAAGAAAACTCCCTATTGGTCCTGGGTCTGCATGGGATCATGAGCTTGGGTCCCTGGGTCCTCTGACTGCTCGGGAACCTGTGACTGGAGCCCTGTAACCTGTGTCTGCACTGGGACCTGGGCCTGTACTGGAACCTGGGGCTGGCTAGAGGAACCTTCCTGAGGCTCCACCAACTCAATCACTGCATCATCAGTACGGGGAATCACCCTTCTCCTATTTGGTGCCCTCTGTAAATCCTGCTCCTGCTCAGTCTGGACAGCTGGGGTCGGGTCATGCAATAGCAGCTCCAAGGGCAAGTGATCCGCAGCCTTCATTTTCTCCACTTCGACCCTGAACTCTTTCAAAGACTCCTTTGATGCTCTGGTCTTTCTCAGCTTCTTTGTTTCCTTTGCCAGCTCCTTCAATGCTTTTCCATGAGAATATACAACTGTCAATATCAATTACTGGTTCTCTAGGAGCTTCTTTTGGTTGTCCAGAAGCTCCTTGAGAGTATCCTCCACTGACTGTGGAACCTGTGGCTGAGGGGGTACAGACTGGGCTGCCACCGAGGTAGAAAGCACAGACAGCTTAGAAGTAGCTGCCTGCATCCAGTTGTTGATACTGGCAAGGGTCTGGCTCAAACGGTGGGCAGCTCAATGGGTAGGCTGAAGATGAGGGGATATCTGGGGCAGTGGTAGTAGAGGGTCCTGGGGCAGTATCTGGGGTAGCTGAAGGGGGCTGAGAAGGAGCTACTACTACTACTGGCTCTTTAGACTGGCCAGTGGAAGCAGTGGATTTACCTTTAGGATCTTTGCCTTTGGGGTTGTCATCACTCTGCAGGCTGTACCAGGAAAAAGGCATCTTTGGCTTCACCTTCACATCAAACTTCCTCTTCTCCACCTCCAAGTCATCAAGGTACATAGTCAGGAAATGTGGGAAGGGATATGATCTATCACCTTCATTGACCACCCGAGTGATCACCCTAGACATCACATTCCCGACGTTGATCGGGTACCCCGCCATGATAGAAGCCACCAAGATTGCCTGAGAGATAGGCAGAGAGTTCTCATGAGTAGTGGGATCCAACCTGCTGCATACGAACGTCTCCCAACCCTTTGCTTCGAAGTTTAGAGTCCTCCTCAAAATTTGGACTCCTGCTGTCAACCATGCTGGGGTGGTACCTGGGATTGCCAGGTACTCTGCTAACCACGGACGGGCTGCCTCGCCCAATGCTACTTCTCTAAATACAGTGATTCATCTTCCTCCATAAAGCCCAGGTAGTCATTGATTGTCTGTCTATCAAACTTCACTGTCAAGTTCTGCACCTTAGTCACTTTAGTGCCCTTTTTGATGTGGGCAACATTAGTGTAGAACTCCTTAACTAAGTGCTCATTTGCATCCTCAACGTTGCCTGTGAAATAATCCCAGCCCACTCTCTCTCTGAATTGCCTCCTCACATTAGGGTTGTGAGGCAAAAGGTCCCTATCAATGAAAGTCCGTTCAAGTATCAACTTCCTCTCGGGCCACCATTCTCTGAACTTGTGGTATGCCAATTCACTAACAAACCTATCTTGCCAAGCCTCCGGTTTCCTGGTTCTATCCACCCCTCCTACTTGGGGCACACCCCCTTCTTCTTCTTCTTCTTCTTCTTCTTCTTCTTCTTCTATGGGATCCTCACCGGGTGTTGAAGCTGTAGGTGAGGTAGAAGAGGCACTGTCACCACTCTCAGCTGAGCCCTCAGATGACTCAAAAGAAATTTGAACTGAAGCTCGAGCAGTGGGAGAGCCCTGAGGGGTAGGTTCATCTCTCAATGTCAACCTCTCCGAGAAATCAGGAATGTACTCCGGCACTGAATCAGACTCAGATGCCTCCAGGGAGGGTACATACTCACTTCCCTCTAAATGGGAAGCAGCTTTATCCGCAGCCTTGATTAGTTTCCTTGTTTCTCCAATTGCTTTTCGAACTTGCGGGGTCAATTTGATTGTACCCCGTCCCCTACCCCGGGAGGACTCAGCTTTTCCCTTTTGTTTTTCACCACCGCCTCGGGATTTAACCATTGTCTGCAAGTGGAATTCAGTTAAAGCTTGTTAGTATCACAGTTGAAGAAGAATCAGTGAAGATTAAGCATGAAAACAGTTACTGCGGACCGCATAAAATGCAGTGCGGCTGCAAAGGAACCACCGCGGACTGCACAAAATGGTACCGCGATCCGCAGTGAGGTGGGGTTCACACTACCCACTCTCTGAAGTTCATCGTCGCGGATCGCATAAAAACGATCGCGGCCGCAAAGAGGCACCGCGGACCGCGGCAGTACCAACCTAGGGCTCCAATGTTTTTCTCATTTTTAGCTTAAATTCACTTATAAACAAGCCCCTAGGTATTTAATCATCATTTTTCACTAATTAACCCTAATCTAAATGGCATGATGTAACCCTACACTACAAATTGAAAGAAAAAAGGAAGAAAAAGAAGTACAACTAACTAATTAAAAGAAAATAAAACTAAGTTAAAAACTAGGGAAGGATTAAAAGTACCAGTAATGAGATGCAGTAAAGATGAATGAAGATTGGAGATTGAATTTGCACAGTTAGGGCTTGATGAACAGTGATTTTTTTACTATTGAGAGAGCAAAAGAGCGAAAAGGATAAATGAAGCCCTCAGGTTCTATTTATAAAAAAAGGACATGGGACCCACGTTACCTACCCCCACTGCGGTGGTTTATCACAAGCAGCATTTAGGAAATCATCACTGCGGACCGCAAGAAAAGCTCCGCGGCCGCGGTAGGTCAGGACCGCAAGAAATGCAGTGCGGCCGCAGTGACAAACTTTAAAGAACTCCCATTTGTAACTATTCACCACTACGGACCGCATTGAAATTTTTCCCCCACACTAAGGCCACTGCAGCCGCAAAAAAATGCAATGCGGCCGCAGTGCAAACTTCAGAGAGTGCACATTTTTCCAACTTGGTCCTGCACTGCATCAAACAACCCTACACACATCTCAAAACCAGTTAGTCCAAAAACAAATCCTACACTAAAAAGAAAATCAAAGAAAAACAAAAAGAAAGACACATGAGTTGCCTCCCAAGAAGCGCCTGATTTAACGTCGCGGCACGATGCAGGTTACCATCAAATCACTTTAGATGGATCATTGTCACCACGTGGCTGTCATCAATCTTGCCAAGATAGTGCTTGACTCTGTGCCCATTAACTCTGAAGATCTCACCATTTTTGTTTTTTAAGTCAAGTGCACCAAACGGAGTCAGAAGCACCACTTCAAAAGGTCCACTCCATTTTAACTTAAGCTTTCCCGGAAACAGACGTAACCGAGAATTGAACAAGATAACTGAATCACCCACTTTGAACTCCTTGCTACGAGCATACTTGTCATGAAGGTACTTCTTCTTGTCCTTATACAAGGACGAACTGGAGTAGGCATGGAATCGGAATTCATCAAGTTCATAAGCTGCTCCACACGAAGATTTGCTGCCACATCCCATTCAAGATTCAGCTTCCTCAAAGCCCACATGGCCTTATGCTCTAACTCAACCGGAAGATCGCAAGCTTTCCCAAACACCAACCAGTACGGAGACATACCAATCGGAGTCTTGTAAGCAGTCCTATAAGCACATAGAGCATCATCCAATTTCTTAGACCAATCGGTCCTATTTGCATTGACCGTCTTTGATAATATACTCTTGATTTCCCTGTTTGAGACTTCAAATTGGCCACTCACCTGAGGATGATAAGGAGTAGAAACTTTGTGATTGACACCATACTTTGCAAGCAAAGTGTCAAAAGCTCTATTGCAAAAATGGGACTCCCCATTGATAACTAGGGATTATGATGCATTTTACACTCCTTCTTGCTTAAGTTTTGATTAAAAATGTGTACAAAATAGTCCCAAAGGCTCACAAGTTGTGCTTGATTGCAGGTTTGATCATCAAGGTGACAAAGTGTCAAAAACCAGCTCAAAAAGGAGTGAAACTTGCACAAGTACCAAGACAAGACCAAGCTCAGTCAAACAGGGCCAGTGCGGCCGCACACAATTCTGTGCGGTCCGCAATGATGAAGTTCAGAGACTGTCTCTCTCAGGCCATCAGGCAATGCGGCTGCACTCGATTTCGTGCGGTCCGCATTGGTTTCACTGCGGCCGCCCTCAATTTCGTACGGTCCGCGGAGCCAAGGTTCAGAGAGATGGTAATTGGAGAATTATGCCCAATGCGGTCCGCGGTCCATTTTGTGCGGACCGCAGTAGAAGCCACCGCGGCCGCGGTGTATTTTGTGCGGTCCGCGGTGGCCAAACTTCAGAGAGCAGAAAAGTCAAACCAGAGCCTTTGTGCGGCCGCACTCGATTTTGTGCAGTCCGCACTAGCCCCGCAGGGGTATTTTTATCCAGAATCTTCAGCCTAGTATTTTCCCGTTTTTAGGTCATCAGATAGTTTTGGACGTAGAGCTGCGCTCGTGACTTCATTTCTTTTATTATTTTCAGTAATTTTAGCTTAATTTCACCAGTGAATCTTCAAGTTTTATTTAGCAATTAATTATTATGAGCTTATCTTCATCTATTTCTTTGTTTTTCTCTATTATCATGAGTAGCTAGACCCATCATCTAGGGTTGTGGCTCAACCCTAGTGTGGGTAATTGATAAGTCTTATGTTTTAAGGTTTGAATGTCTATGGATGTTTGATATTTGGACTAATTTATGGTTTTATTGCTGAATTACTGGTTGCAAACACTAGTTTATGTTTTTTTGATTTTGGCTCTTCTTGAGAAAGAGAGCCTAAGCTAGCGTTTGGACATAGATTTAGTTGAAACTTGAAAAAATAATTTTTGAAATAATTTTGAAAAATAGTATTTGGAAGTTGAAATTATGTTTGGACATGCATTTTATTTGAAAAAATTTTGAAGTTTTGTGAGTGGGAGAACAAGTTTCACCCAAAATCTACCCTAAACTAGATTTTGGGAACTTGAAAAATAATTTCAGAAAATTTTCAAAAATAGATCATTAATCTATGAACAAACAATGTTTTCAAAAAGGATTTGAAAAAACTTGCCAAAATGTATGGCCAAACGGGGCCTAAGTCTCTAGGAATTAGTCCAACAAGGAATTGGGGCGTACTCAAGAGAATTGATAGCCCCAATTAAAGGGTTAAACCGAGAGATCGTTATACCTGACTTGAACCTCAATTGCTTGCACAAATGATCATACCCAATTGATCTTGAGAAAGTCAATTAGGGCAAAATCACTCGAACTACTGAGAGGTATAGAGTGGGTAGAATCGTGCAATGGTTATATCGTAATCCCCAAATATGACAACCTAGCCTTAGACATAAGAACCCGTTAATTATCCACCTAGGTGATAGTCACTCCCCCAGTGCCTTTTAACCAATTAGAACATCCTCAATAGTCTCTTTTTAGCTTAACTTTGCTCAATTTAGCATATTGGTAGTATAAACTTAGAAGTTAAATCAAAAACCAAAAATGTTTAGAAGTGTAATTAGGAACAATTACGCAACTCTAACTTAGATAGAAACTCAATTCCAATTTCTAGCTCCCTGTGGAAATCGATCCCGACCTCATCGGGTAAAAGCTGCTTCGACCTCTCTTGCTACTCTATAGTAGTACAGGGTTGGCCTCGATCACCTATTTGGCGTCGTTGTCGGGGAGCTAACGGTCTTGATTATCTATCTTAGTAGTTTTGTGAATTGTTCTTTTTTCCTTCTTTGTTGCTAATTTGTGTGTGTCACAACTTCAGGTGCAAAATGGCAGCAAACAACAATGACCCTCTTGGCAATGTGGTTGCGGGGGAGGAGGTAGATGAGATTGGAGATGATGAGGTGCCTCTTGTACCTCAAGGACAACGTAGAGGCCGCCAGGCCAATGCAAATGAAAAAATTCCAGACCCTCCTCCGCCCCCTCCAAGAGTGGCCCCTCGAGTTCTTCCCAACCAAGGCTATGCTAGTGCAATTGTCCCGCCCCGGATTCGGGAGGGCAATTTTCAAATTACCAACGTCATGCTGACATTGTTGGAGCAGCGTGGGTACTTCACGGGTGCTCCCACTCAGAATGCTTACAAACATCTCAAGGGGTTCGTGGATACCTGTTGGGGGAGCAAGCAAACCAATGTGTCCGAGGATGCACTTCGATTGAGACTCTTCCCATTCTCACTTATAGGGAAGGCATTGGATTGGCTTGAGCGACTTCCCAACCATTCCATCACCACTTGGGATGAGTTGGCGGATAAGTTCATCGCCAAATTTTTCTCTCCGGGTCACATGGCAGCATTACGGGACGAGATCTTAGCTTTCAAGCAGGAGCCCACCGAACCATTACACGAGATTTGGGAGAGATATAGAACTATGGTGAAGGAATGCCCCAAAAATGATATGATAGAGGCAATGATACAACAAACCTTCTACCGGGGCATCAATACAACGAATCAATGTATAGTGAATCAATTGGCTGGGGGTAATTTCATGAAGCTGCCTTATGATGAAGCTTGTGCTATTCTTGACGAAATGGCTGACACATCCTCCGCTTGGCAAAGTAGGGCCAATGTGCCACAGGGTGACCCCACGGTCACTTATTTGCACAAAGAACTACTTGACCATGGACATGCTATAGCAGAACTTACAACAACAATGAACCAATTAGCAAAGGCACAGTTGCAACAAGTTCAGAATCCTCACCAAGTAAATGCCATAGAGGGTGTCAACATGCTAGTGAACAATAGAAGATAAAGAGGTCAACAGAACCAAGGGAGTTCGGATCAATTTGACAATGATTGTGGTGGATTCCAAGATGATGGCTATGATGGGAAGAATGAAGAGGTACAATATGTGAATAATTATCAAGGCCAAAGAGGCAATTCTTTTAACCAACAGCAACAATGGAGATCCCAGGGAAATTGGGGTAACCAACAACAAGGCAACAATAACTGGAATAATCAACAACAAGGGAACAACAATTGGGGAAACAATAATCAAAATCCAAATTGGGGCAATCAAAACAACAATCGGAGCAATCAGGGAAACTGGGGCAACAACAATAATTGGAGTGGAAACAACAACCAGGGTGGATGGAACAATAACCAAGGAAATCAGGGGCAAGGTTTTCAAAGGCCCCCAATGTACCAACAACCGAGTAACCCACCGCCTTTTCTATCCCAGATTCCTAGTTCTTCTAACAATGAAATGGGGAGAATTGAAATGATGTTTGAACAGATGATGAAAAAGAATGCTGACTCCGATGCGCAATTGGCTTCTCACAACACTTCAATTAGAAATTTGGAGGTTCAGCTAGGCCAAATCTCACAGTCCTTGAACACTCACCCTAAGGGGGCTCTACCGAGTGATACGGTAGTTAACCCAAAGGGTGGCAATAATCATGTTATGGTGGTAACTACTAGGAGTGGACGAGGCGGTGATGTGAATGCCTCCAAACAAAAGCAAGTTTTGGGTGATGAAGTCGAGTTGCAAGAAGATGAAGTTCCTTTGGTAGTTGAGAATGTGGTTGATGAAAATGTGAATGAAGAAGTGAGGATTGATATTCAAATGCCGAGGTGGAAACACAAAATGACGTGAACCCGTCTAGGGAACACGTAATTGACATGCCGGAGCCGGTTGTGCCAAAAGCCAAGGCACCCTTGCCTAGGCCACCTCCCCCTTATCCTCAGAGGCTAGCCAAGCAGAAAAATGAGAATTAGTTCAAAAAGTTCATTGACATGATGAAGAGCTTATCCATTAATGTGCATTTGGTGGAGGCTTTGGAGCAAATGTCTGGCTATGCTAAATTCATGAAAGATTTGGTGACAAAGAAAAGATCCATGAACTGTGAAACTATCAAGATGACCCACCAAGTTAGTGCTATAGTATATTCAATGGCTCTGAAGTTGGAGGATCCCGGTGCTTTCACTATCCCTTGCACTATTGGAAGTGCAGACTTTGCTAAAGCTCTATGTGATTTAGGGGCTAGTATCAATTTGATGCCCTACTCAGTTTTCAAGACTTTGGGTATTGGGCAACCGAGGCCGACTTCCATGAGATTGCAAATGGCAGATAGATCAATGAAGAGACCATTGGGTATTGTTGACGATGTGCTTGTCCGGGTGGACAAATTTATCTTGCCAGCTGATTTTGTGATCTTGGATTGTGAGGTAGATTATGAGGTTCCGATCATATTGGGGAGGCCTTTCCTTGCTACGGGGAAGGCTCTAGTAGATGTGGAAGCAGGGGAACTCACTTTCAGGGTGGGTGATGAAAAGGTGGTTTTTCATATGTGCAAGTCAATGAAGCAGCCCAATTGTACCGAAGTGTGCTCATTTGTGGATCTTGTCATAGCTGTGATAATTGATGATACTAGTGCAATGATCAATGTGGAGGACCCTCTGGAGGCCGTATTGTTGAATCTTGATGTCAATGATGATGAGGGCCGAGTGGAGTGCGTGAATGCTTTACATGGAATGGGCTCTTATTCTTATGAGCCTAGGAAACTCTCTTTGGATCTTGAAAATAGAAAGACTCCTCCAACAAAGCCTTCAATTGAGGAGCCTCCAGTGTTGGAGTTGAAGCCATTGCCTCCACACCTCAGGTATGAATTCTTAGGCCCTAATTCAACTTTGCCAGTTATTCTTTCCTCTTATCTTACTAACATGAAGGTAGATGCCACATTGGCGGTGCTCAAAAAGCGGAAGAAGGCAATTGGATGGACTTTAGCTGATATTCGGGGAATAAGCCCCCATTCTGTATGCACAAGATTATTCTTGAAGATGATGCAAAACCCTCCTTGGAACATCAAAGGAGGTTGAACGAGGTAATGCAAGAAGTTCTGAAAAAGGAGGTGATCAAGTGGTTAGATGCCGGGGTTGTGTACCCTATCTCTGACAGCTCGTGGACTTTGCCAGTGCAATGTGTGCCGAAGAAGGGTGGTATGACCGTGGTGACCAATGCTAATAATGAACTAATTCCAACCCGGATAACGATCGGATGGAGGGTGTGCATGGACTACCGCATGCTGAACAAGGTGAGCCGCAAAGATCATGCCATTGCCTTTCCTTGACCAGATGCTTGATCGTCTTGCTGGGCGTGCCTTCTATTGTTTCTTGGATGGATATTCTGGGTACAACCAAATTTTGATTGCTCCGGAGGATCAGGAGAAGACCACATTTACTTGTCCATATGGCACCTTTGCTTTTTCTCGGATGCCTTTTGGGTTGTGTAATGCACCGGCAACATTCCAACGGTGTATGATGGCCATTTTCACTGATATGGTGGAAGATATTTTGGAGGTGTTCATGGACGACTTTAGTGTGGTGGGTGATTCATTTGATGAATGTCTGAAAAATCTGGATAGAGTGTTGGCCCGGTGTGAAGACACCAATCTTGTGCTAAATTGGGAAAAATGCCACTTCATGGTTGAGGAGGGCATAGTGTTGGGTCATAAAATTTCAAAGCATGGTATAGAGGTTGACAAAGCCAAAATTGAGGTAATTTCAAGGCTTCCTCCCCCCACTTCTGTCAAGGGGGTTAGAAGTTTTCTTGGGCACGCGGGGTTCTACCAGAGTTTTATCAAGGACATTTCGAAGGTAGTGAATCCTTTGTGCAAGCTGCTAGAAAAGGATTCCAAGTTCGTGTTTGATGAGGGATGTATGCAAGCCTTTGAACTTCTCAAGCATAAGTTGACCACCACCCCGATCATTACCGCACCCAATTGGAG
>NC_031990.1:1073132-1122778 GCF_001879085.1 Nicotiana attenuata
ATGAATTCCGATTCCATGCCTACTCCAGTCTTCCTTGTACAAGGACAAGATGAAGTACCTTCATGATAAATATGCTCGTGGCAAGGAGTTCAAAGTGGGTGATTTGGTTCTCTTGTTCAACTCTCGGTTACGTTTGTTTTCGGGAAAGCTTAAGTCAAAATGGAGTGGACCTTTTGAAGTGGTGTTTGTAACTCCGTTTGGTGCCCTTGATTTGAAGAACAAAAATGGGGAGGTTTTCAGAGTTAATGGGCACAGGGTCAAGCACTACTTGGGAAAAATTGATAACAGCCATGTGGTGGCACTTCTTCATCTCAAATGATTTGATGGTAACATGCGTCACGCCGCGACGTTAAATCAGGCGCTTCTTGGGAGGCAACCCATGTGTTTTTCTTTTCATCTTTATTTGATTTTCATTCTAGTAGAGGACTTATTTTTGGACTGACTGGTTGTGAGATGCTACAGGATTGTGTTAATGCAATGCAGGGCAAACTGGAAAAATTGACAAGTATCTTAAGTTTCAATGCGGACCGCACTACATTTTGTGCGGCCGCAAAGAACGTAGTGCGGGGGCACAAAAACAAGTGCGGACCGCACTGAGGATGGATGAAAAAACCAGCTCTCTGAAGTTTGCCACCGCGGCCGCATTCAATTTTGTGCGGTCCGCGGTGGACCATTGCGGCCGCATTGCTTTTTGTGCGGTCCGCAATGGTTGCCTTCTCTATGAAATTCTGTGTGGTGCGGACCACACTGCATTTTGTGCGGTCCGCGGTGGGTAGGTAAGCTGGGCCCTAGGACTTTTTCTATAAATAGTACCTGAGGCCCTCCTTTTGAACTTTTCGCACCCTTTACTCTCAGAGCATAAAAACTATTGTTCATCTCTTCTCTCTACTGCACGTAACTGACTACTAAGGATTAATCATCATCTCATCATCTTACTTCTGGTACTTTAATCTCTTTTCAATTGTTTAATTTTATTATTTTTATTCAATTTCTTTGTTTTCTTAGTTCTTCTTCTCCCTTTTCCGTTTTTCCTTTAATTTTGTAACTTAAGGTAGTTGAAATACTGTGTTAATTAGGATTAGGTAGTTAAATGACTGAACCAACAGTTAGGGACTCTTCAATAGGTGAAAAATTGGAGTAATATTGATGAACACATAAACCCTAGGTTGGTATTGCTGCTGAGCTTTCAGTGCGGACCGCGATGGATTTTGTGTGGTCTGCGATGCCCCTGTGCGGTCCGCACTGGTATTTTGTGCGGACCACAGTGATTAAGTTCTGAAACCTGAATATTGAGGACTGCGGCCGCACTGGATTTTTTGCGGTCCGCGATGACTCAATGCTAACCGCATTGCCATTTTGTGCGGTCCGCAGTGCATTAATTCAGAGGGTGGGTAGACTGGACCCCACCTCTGTGCGGACCGCAATGGATTTTGTGCAGTCCGTATTGGCCTCTGTACGGCCGCACTGCATTTTATGCGGTCCGCACTCTGCAATAACTGAACTGTCTGCAACTCTTTTCCTGCAACTCTGTATTACATTGATTATATTGCTACTAACAAAGCATGATTGAATGATGCTTGCAGACAATGGTGAGATCAAGAGGCAAAAGTGATAAACCACCAGGACGAGGAGAGTCCTCCCAAGGGAGGGGACGTGGAAAGATAAACTGATCCCCCAAGTTCGGGAAGCAATAAAAGCAACAAGGAAGGCGATCCGGGCTGCTGATAGAGCTGCTTCCCACTCATCGAGAAGTGAGTATCAGCCTTCTAGGGAGTTGTCTGATTTCTGTCCCGGAGTTTATGGATGACTTCCCGGACAGGTTCAAGCTGACAGATAAGCCCACTCCTCAAGGCTCCCCACTGCCCGAGCACCAGTGCAAGTATCTTCTGAGTCGTCTGAGGGCTCAGCCGCTGGCAGTGCCAAAGAATATTCCACATCTCCTACGGCTTCATTATCTGGAGAAAGTCCCGTAGCAGAAGTAGGGGATGAAGTAGAAGGGGATGAGCCTCAGGTGGGAGGGGTTGAGAGAACTAGAAACCCGGAGGTATGGCAGGACCATTTTGTAAGTGAGGTGGCCTACCATAAGTTCAGAGAGTGGTGGCCTGTGAGGAAATTGATTCCGGAGCGAAGTTTTGTGGATAGAGACCTCTTGCCTCACAACCCCAATGTGAGAAGATAATTTAGAGAGAGAGTAGGCTGGGAGTACTTCCTAAGCAACTGTGTGGATGCAAACGAACACCTGGTCAAGGAATTCTACACCAATGCTGCCCACATCAAGAAGGGCACCAAAGTGACCAAGGTGCAGAACATAAAGTGCTATTTGATGGCAAAGCAATCAATGACTATTTGGGCTTCAATGATGAGGATGAATCACTTTATCTGGAGAAGATGGCATTGGGTGAGGAGGCCCGTCCCTAGTTGGCACTGTACTTGGCAATCCCAAGTACCACCCCCGATTGGTTGAATGCGGGAGTGAAGATCTTAAGGAGAAGTTTGCATTTCGAGGCCAAGGGGTGGGAGACATTCGTGTGCAGCAGACTTGACCCCACTACCCATGACAACTCCCTCCCTCTTCACCGGGCTATATTGGTAGCATCAATTATGGCGGGGTACCCGATTAACATCGGGAATGTGATGTCTCGGGTTATTACACAGGTAGTGAGTGAAGGTGACAGAAACTACCCCTTCCCTAGCTTCTTAACCATGTACCTGAAGGACTTAAATGTTGAGAAGCGGAAATTTGATGTCAAAGTGAAAGCAAAGGCACCATTCTCATGGTACAACATGCAGGGTGATGACAACCCTAAAGGCAAGACCTACAAGGGAAAAGCCACTGCTTCAACTGGCCAGTCTAAAGAGCCAGTAGTGGTAGTGGCTTCTACTCAGCCTCCTTCTACCTCAGCAGACATGCCTCCATGTCCATCCAGTTCTACAGTCCCGGACATTCCTTCCACTTCTGCCTACCCATTGACTGCCCACCTTCTGAGTCAGGCCCTCCTCAGCATCAACAACTGGATGCAGACAGCTTCTTCTAAGTTGTCTGTACTTACTACCACGGTGGCATCCCAGTCAGCACTTCCTCCTCCATAGGTCCCACAGTCTATTGAGGATACTCTCAGGGAGCTTCTGGACAACCAGAAGAAGCTCCTAGACAACCAGAAAATGATATCAGAAGCCATTGATTCACATGGGAAAGCACTCAAGGAGCTTGCAAAAGAGGCAAAGAAGATGAGAAAGACTCGGGCTTCAAAGGACTCGGTGAAGAAGCTCAGGGTAGAGGTTGACAGGCTTAAGGCGGATCATCTGCCTTTGGATTTGCTATTGAATGACCCGGCACCAGCAGCCCAGCCCCAGCCAGAGCAGGAGTTTGAGAGACTTCCCAAGAGGAGGAGGGTGATTCCCCGTGCAGATGACGCAGTCATACAGTTGGAGGACCCGCAGGGAGATTCCTCCAACTATCCCCAGGAGTCAGTCCAGGTCCAGGCACAGGTCCCAGTAGAGCCGTAGCCACAGGGAGCCAGTCACAGGTTCCTGAGCAGATAGAGGACCCAGGGACTCAGATTTAGGATCCCGCTCGGACTTCGGACCCATAGGGAGTTTCTTTTTCCTCCCTTCTCTTTTTGTGCTTATTTTGGTTAGTTGGCATTGAGGACAATGCCATCTTTCATTTGAGGGGGGTAGCCCTACTTGGATTTGGATGATTGTACATATTATGATATTTTATGCTTTATCTCTTTTTATCTTCGGTATGTATATAACTTTAGCATTTCATTGCACTTTTCGTACTTTTCACTTTGGGTTTGTATATAAAGTTACCTTCTTATGTATATATTCATTCTCCCTATTGTATATTCATCTAAATCCCTCTTGTACATATTCACTTTTTACTTTTCGCATTTTTATTTTTTTTAGCTTCTTATTTTACATTTGTAGCTTTTTGTTTTGAGTTTTTTGCAATAAGTCTTTGGTTTTCTTAATACCACGGTTCTTTCCAAATGTGGAATTTGTGTGAACCGGGTGGCTCTTCCCGATGATGGATGGCATGGCAACCTTCTTAAGGGTTTGAGTCTATTTTTCTTTTTGCTTTTTAGTAGTTAGTTGGTAAGGGTGCCTCAAGAAAAGCTTCACTTGGGCCTAACACATTTGTCCTTGACCCCATGGTCAGAAATAAATCGTTGTGTGTAGGATGGTGAAAGTTGTGACCTTGAGACTCTTGCGTTGGCCGATAATCATCAAGTGGTTTTTCGGGACCATTGTGTGCTCAAATCTTATCTAAAGTTGTTGTGGGCCCCCGACTCCGTGTCTTTAGCAATCCCAAAGCGTGTGTGGTGAGAATTTGAATTATAAGTCCAAGTCCCGAGCCATTGGTCTAGAACTTGCCCTGAATGTTTGTGTAGGCAAAATCCTAGGTGGAATTTGACTTGAGACGTGATTATAGGCTCTCCTTGATCCGAATGTAATCTTGAACATTTCCATAGCCTACCAATAATAAAATCCCTAGTCAGCCCTTTTGAGCGTTAGACCTTTTTCTTTCAGGAACCACGCTACAAGCCTTTACCCGTTCTGAATATACCCTCTCTTGGCACCCGATCTTTCCTTAGCACATGGAAAAAGTATAAGTTTGGTGGGAGAGACGAGGATTGAAACAAAGTGGTAAAAGGTACAAAACGAAGAAAAAGACAGGCAATGAAAAAGAAAGAAAAAAAATCAAAAAGACAAAAAGAATGTTCAATATAGAAATGATTGAAGGGATTCAATAAAAGCAAAGAATGAAAGGTGTGGAAAGTTTAGAAAGGAAAAAATATTTGAAATGTACAAGAAAGAGCGACAGTGTGTCTCTTTAACCCCTTAGAAAGAAGTGAAATGACTTAACAAGTCAAGTGAATGTGTGCCAAAATGAAGAAAAAGAAGTGCTAAAGGGAAGATGGAACCTACTTAGACCTAACATTTCCTACCCTACACCAAAAGCCTTCACTATTTCTCCACAAAAGCCCTATATGATCTTGAGTTGAATGAAGCCTACATTAGTGGTGACTCACATAAGTGGCAAGCATATGGTACCTAGTGCCGGACTTTTGACTTTTCTTTGAAGAGAGATGAGTGTATTCCCATTAACCTTGTTCTGAGTGATACTATCTTAAAGGTCGGGTTTGCTTAGGGAGAGTCGAGGATGTATGAGTTTGGGTTCCACAATGACCAAAGTAATAGAAAGAGTTCCTTTGATGTATTGAGTCAACTCTTGATGCTCTTGTGTCGCACTAAGATCCATGGTGTTTAAAGAGTGAATGTGTTAATGATTCATTTGAGTTGAGGGCAATTTTTAGTCCCAATTGATGCTAATTGAGGTCACTTTAGGTCGGCTGAATTTTTCTTGGATTAACTCTTAAGGGGTGGGTTTTATTTTGTTTGCTTGAGGACAAGCAAAAGCTTAAGTTTGGGGGAGTTGATAACTAGGGATAATGATGCATTTTACACTCTTTCTTGCTTAAGTTTCGATTAGAAATGTGTACAAAATAGTCCCAAAGGCTCACAAGTTGTGCTTGATTGCAGGTTTGATCATCAAGGTGACAAAGTGTCAAAAACCAGCTCAAAAAGGAGTGAAACTTGCACAAGTACCAAGACAAGACCAAGCTCAGTCAAACAGGGCCAGTGCGGCCGTACACCATTCTATGCGGTCCGCAAGGATGAAGTTCAGAGACTATGTCTCTTAGGCCATCAGGCAATGCNCGGTCCATTTGTGCGGACCGCAGTAGAAGCCACCGCGGCCGCGGTGCATTTTGTGCGGTCCGCGGTGGCCAACTTCAGAGAGCAGAAAAGTCAAACCAGAGCCTTAGTGCGGCAGCACTCGATTTTGTGCGGTCCGCACTAGCCCCGCAGGGGTATTTTTGTCCAGAATCTTCATCCTAGTATAAATAGTTTCTTTTCCCATTTTTAGGTCATCAGATAGTTTTGGACGTAGAGCTGCGCACGTGACTTCATTTCTTTTACTATTTTGAGTAATTTTAGCTTAATTTCACCATTGAATCTTCAAGTTTTATTTAGCAATTAATTATTATGAGCTTATCTTTATCTTTTTCTTTATTTTTCTCTATTATCATGAGTAGCTAGACCCATCAGCTAGGGTTGTGGCTCAACCCTAGTGTAGGTAATTGATGGGTCTTATGTTTTAAGGTTTGAATGTCTATGGGTATTTGATATTTGGACTAATTTATGGTTTTATTGCTGAATTAGTGGTTGCAAACACTAGTTTATGTTTTGTTGATTTTGGCTCTTCTTGAGAAAGAGAGTCTAAGTCTCTAGAATTAGTCCAACAAGGAATTGGGGCTTACTCAAGAGAATTGATAGCCCCAATTAAAGGGTTAAACCGAGAGATCGTAATACCCGACTTAAACCTCAATTGCTTGCACAAATGATCATATCCAATTGATCTTGAGAAAGTCAATTAGGGCAAAATCACTCGAACTACCGAGAGGTATAGAGTGGGTAGAATCGTGCAATGGTTATATCGTAATCCCCAAATATGACAACCTAGCCTTAGACATAAGAACCCGTTAATTATCCACCTAGGTGATAGTCACTCCCCTAGTGCCTTTTAACCAATTAGAACATCCTCAATAGTCTCTTCTTAGCTTAACTTAGCTCAATTTAGTATATTCGTAGTATAAACTTAGAAGTTAAATCAAAAACCAAAAATGTTTAGAAGTGTAATTAGGAATAATTACGCAACTCTAACTTAGATAGAAACTCAATTCCAATTTCTAGCTCCCTGTGAAAATCGATCCCGACCTCATCGGGTAAAAGCTGCCTCGACCTCTCTTGCTACTCTATAGTAGTATAGGGTTGGCCTCGATCACCCATCACTTATTATTGCTCGCGGAGTGCCAAATCTAGTAAAAATACTCTTCTTGAGAAACACCACAACACTTCGGGCCTCATTATTGGGTAAATCCACGGCCTCAACCCACTTTGAAACATAGTCAACTGCCACTAGAATGTATGTGTTGCCACATGAACAAACAAACGGGCCCATGAAATCAATGCCCCACACATCAAAAATATCAACTTCGAGAATAGTATTGTGAGGCATCCATCCTTCTTCGAAATACCACCCGCTCTTTGACATTCGTCGCATCTCTTCACAAGTTCACTTGCATCCTTGTACAAAGTTGGCCAGTAAAACCCACAACTAAGAACCTTTGAAGCTGTCCTCGCCCCACCATGATGACCGCCATAGGGAGAGGAATGACAAGCCTCTAAGATACTCAATTGCTCCTCCTCAGGGACACGCCTTCTGATCACACCGTTAGTGCAAATCTTGAACAAGTACGGCTCATCCCAATAGAAATCCAAACTATCCCATTTAAGCTTCTTCCTTTGGTTAGAAGAGAGCTCACACGGGACAATACCGGTCACAAGGAAATTAGCAACATCCGCAAACCATGGCATACCATTCACTGACACAGAAAAGTAGTTGCTCATCGGGAAATGAATCGTTGATTTATAGGCCATCACAAGGCCTCCCCTCCTCCTCCAAGCGAGACCAAGCCACTTGGCTTTCACTACCTTTCCGGTACACAATCTCCAAATCAAACTCTTGAAGTAACAAGACCCATCGCATCAACCTAGCTTTGGAATCCTTTTTCGTCATCAAGTATCGGAGTGCGGCATGATCGGTATGAACTATGACCTTGGCTCCCATGAGATACGGCCGAAATTTCTCCATTACAATCCTAATAGCCAACAACTCTTTTTCCGTCACCATGTAATTCACTTGAGCATCATTCATTGTCTTGCTCGCATAATACACCGGTTGAAATATTTTATTCACTCTTTGACCCAAGACCGCCCCAACCGCAACATCACTCGCGTCACACATGAGCTCGAAAGGCAAGCTCCAATTGGGTGCGGTAGTAATAGGAGTGGTGGTCAAATTGTGCTTGAGAAGTTCAAAAGCTTGCATACATCTCTGATCGAACACGAACTTAGCATCATTTTCCAATAGCTTGCACAAAGGATTCACTACCTTCGAAAAATCCTTGATAAATCTCCGGTAGAACCCCGCATGCCCAAGAAAACTTCTAACCCCGTTGACAGAAGTAGGGGGAGGAAGCCTTGAAATCACCTCTATACCATGCTTTGAAATTTTATGGTCAAGAACTATGCCCTCCTCAACCATGAAGTGGCATTTTTCCCAGTTGAGCACAAGATTGGTTTCTTCACACTGGGCCAACACCCTATCAAGATTCTTCAAGCATTCATCAAATGAGTTACCTTCAACACTGAAGTCGTCCATGAACACCTGCAAAATATTTTCCACCATGTCGGTGAAAATGGCCATCATACACCGCTGGAATATAGTCGGTGCATTACACAACCCGAATGGCATCCCAGAAAAGGCAAAGGTACCATATTGGCAAGTGAAGGTAGTCTTCTCCTGATCTTCCGGAGCAATCAAGATTTGGTTGTACCCAGAATACCCATACAAGAAATAGTAGAAGGCAAACCCAGCAAGTCGATAAAGCATCTGGTCAAGGAAAGGCAATGGAAAGTGATCCTTGCGGGTCACTTTGTTCAGCTTGCGGTAATCCATGCACACCCTCCATCCGGTGACTGTCTGGGTAGGAATTAGTTCATTTTGCGCATTGGTCACCATGGTCATACCACCCTTCTTCGGCACACATTGCACCGGTGAAGTCCAAGAACTGTCAGAGATGGGGTACACAACCCCGGCATCCAACCACTTGATCACCTCCTTTTTCACAACTTCTTGCATCTCCTCGTTCAACCTCCTTTGATGTTCCAATGAGGGCTTTGCATCATCTTCAAGAATAATCTTGTGCATACAAAAGGCGGGGCTTATTCCCCGAATATCAGCCAAAGTCCATCCAATTGCCTTTTCCCGCTTTTGGAGCACCGCCAATGTGGTATCTACCTGCATGTTAGTAAGACAAGAGGAAAGAATAACTGGCAAAGTTGAACTAGGGCCTAAGAATTCATACCTGAGGTGTGGAGGCAACAACTTCAACTCCAACACCGGAGGTTCCTCGATTGAGGGCTTTGTTGGTGGAGTCTTCCTATTCTCAAGATCAAAAGATAGCTTCCGAGGCTCATAAGAGTAAGAGCCCATTCCATGTAAAGCATTAACAAACTCCACCCGGCCTTCATCCTCATTGACATCAAGATTTAACAAAACCGCCTCTAGAGGGTCCTCCACATTGATCATTACACTAGTATCATCAATTATCACTGCCGTGACAAGATCCAAAAATGAGCACACTTTAGTACAGTTGGGCTGCTTCATTGACTTACACACATGAAAGACCACTTTTTCATCACCCACTCGAAAAGTGAGTTCACCTGCTTCCACATCAACTAAGGCCTTCACAGTTGCAAGGAAAGGTCTTCCCAAGATCATAGGCACCTCAAAATCGACCTCGTAGTCAAGAATCACAAAATCAGCCGGCAAGATAAATTTGTCCACCCGGACGAGAACATCATCAATTATACCCAAGGGCCTCTTCATCGATCTATCTACCATTTGTAATCTCATGGAAGTCGGCCTCGGTTGTCCAATACCCAAAGTCTTGAAACTGNTGGCACGGGACTTAGACTTGCAATTCAAATTCTCACCACACAAGCTATAGGATTGCTAAAGAGACAGAGTCGAGGGCCCACAATGACCTTAGCTAAGATTTGAGCAACATACATGGTCCCGAAAAATCACTTGATGATTGTCGGCCAACACAAGAGTCTCAAGGTCACAACTATCACCATCCTATACACACCAATTTGTTTTTGACCATAGGATCAAAGGCAAATGTGTTAGGCCCAAGTGAAGCTTCGCCTGAGGCACTATTACTCACTAGTTACTATTTATACAAAACAAAACAGACTCAAACCCTTAAGAAGGTTGTCACGCCATCCATCATCAGGAAGAGCCACCCGGTTCACACAAATTTCACCTTTGGAAAGAGCCGTGGCATTAAGAAGACAAAGGCTTATTTGAACGCAAAACTCAAAATAAGAAGCTATAAACGAAAATGCGGAAAAGTAAAATGAATATGTACAAGAGGGGATTTAGACGTATATACATAAGAGGGAATGAATATATACATCAGAAAGTAACTTTATATACAGACCAAAGTTGCAAAATACGAAAAGTGAAATAACTGGTAAAATTATGTACATAGCAAAAGTGAAAATCAAAGAATGATAAAAGAAAAATAGTATCATATTTACAACACCATATCATCAAAATAGGGCTACCCCCTCAAACGAAAGCTAGCATTTTCCTCAATGCTAACTAACCAAAATGAGCTCAAACAAAAAGATAGAGAGTAAAGAAAACTCCCTACTGGCCCTCCGTCTGCATAGGATCATGAGCCTGGGTCCCTACGTCCTCGGACTGCTCGGGAACCTATGACTGGATCCCTGTAACCTGTGTCTGCACTGGGACCTGGGCCTGTACTGGAACTTGGGGCTGGCTAGAGGAGCCTTCCTGAGGCTCCGCCAACTCGATCACTACATCATCACTACGGGGAATCACTCTTTTCCTCTTTGGTTCCCTCTCTACACCCTGCTCCTGCTCAGGCTGAACTGCTGGGGTCGGATCTTGCAATAGGAGCTCCAAGGGCAATTGATCAGCAGCCTTCATTCTCTCCACTTCGACTCTCAACTCCTTCACTGAATCCTTTGATGCCCGAGTCTTTCTCAACTTCTTGGTTTCCTTCGCTAGATCTTTCAGTGCTTTCCCATGAGCATCTACAAAATCCAAGATCAACTGCTGGTTCTCTAGGAGCTTCTTCTGGTTGTCCAGAAGCTCCTTGAGAGTGTCCTCCACTGACTGTTGGACCTATGGCTGAGGGGGTACAGACTGGGCTGCCACCGAGGTAGAAAGCACAGACATCTTAGAAGCAGCTGCCTGCATCCAGTTGTTGATACTAGCAAGGGTCTGGCTCAAATGATGGGCAGTCAGTGGATAGGCTGATGATGAGGGGATATCTGGGGCAGTGGTAGTAGAGGGTCATGGGGCAGTGAAGGAGCTACTACAACTACTGGCTCTTCAGACTGGCCAGTAGATGTAGTGGCTTTGCCTTTAGGATCTTTGCCCTTGGGGTTGTCATCACTCTGCAAGCTGTATCAGGAAAAAGGTGCCTTTGGCTTCACCTTCACATCAAATCTCCTCTTGTCCACCTCCAAGTCATTAAAGGTACATAGTCAGGAAATTTGGGAAGGGATATGATCTATCACCTTCATTGACCACCCGTGTGATTACCTCAAACATCACATTCCCAACGTTGATCGGGTACCCTGCCATGATAGAAGCCACCAAGATTGCCCGAGAGATAGGCATGGAGTTCTCATGAGTGGTGGGATCCAACCTGCTATAGACGAACGTCTCCCAACCCTTTGCTTCAAAGTTTAGAGTCCTCCTCAAAATCTGGACTCCTGTTGTCAACCAAGCTGGGGTGGTACCCAGGATTGCTAGGTATTCTGCTAACCACGGACGGACTGCCTCTCCCAATGCTACCTTCTCCAAATACAGTGAGTCATCTTCCTCCATAAAGCCCAGGTAGTCATTAATTGTCTTCCCATCGAATTTCACTGTCAGATTCCGCACCTTAGTCACTTTCGTGCCCTTTTTGATGTGGGCAACATTAGTGTAGAACTCCTTAACTAAGTGCTCATTTGCATTCTCAACATTGCCTGTGAAGTATTCCCAGCCCACTCTCTCTCTGAACTGCCTCCTCACATTAGGGTTGTGGGGCAAGAGGTCTCTATAAATGAAAGTCCGTTCAAGTATCAACTTCCTCTTGGGCCACCATTCTCTGAACTTGTGGTATGCCACTTCACTCACAAACCTATCTTCCCAAGCCTCCGATTTCCTGGTTCTCGCCACCCCTCCTACTTGGGGCTCACCCCCTCCTTCTTCTTCTACGGGATCCTCACCGGGTGGTGAAGCTGTAGGTGAGGTAGAAGAGGCACTGTCACCGCTCTCAACTGAGCCCTCAGACGACTCAAAAGAAATTGGAATTGAAGCTTGAGCAGTGGGGGATCCCTGAGGGGTAGGTTCATCCTTCAATCTCATCCTCTCCGGGAAGTCAGGCATATACTCCGACATTGAGTCAGAATCAGACACCTCCTGGGAGGGCACATACTCACTTCCCTCTGAATGGGAAGCAGCTCTATCAGCAGCCTTATTGACTTCGTGGTCTTCTTAGTTGCCTGCCGAGCTTGGGGGGTCAATCTTACCATTCCTCGTCCCCTACCCCGGGAGGACTCAGCTTTTCCCTTTTGTTTGTCGCCACCGCCTCGTGATTTGACCATTGTCTGCAAGTGGGATTCAGTTAAAACTTGTTAGTGTCACAATATCAGAAGCATCAGTGAAGAAAATAATTGTAGACTGAGAAGAAGATAGTTGCAGACAGCAGACTGTGGACCGCAAAAAATATAGTGAGGGCGGAAAGGGACCACTGCGGACCGCACAAAATGGCACCGCGGTCCGCATTAAGGTGGGGGTCAGAATACCAACTCTCTGATTCCAGGCACCGCGGACCGCAAAAAATCGACTACGTCCGCGGTCCTCAACATATGACTTTCTGAAATTTCACCACCGCGGTCTGCATAAAATGGCATTGCGGACCGCAGAGAAGCACTGCGGACCACAATAAATCCACCGCGGACCGCGATAGGCCATAAGAAGCAATACCAACCTAGGGTTTCAATTTTCGTCTCATTTTTAGCCTAAAATCACATATCATTAACCCACTAGGTGTTCAATCATTATTCTTAACTAATTGACCCTAATCTAACATCATTATGTAAACCTATGCTACAATTTAAAGAAAAGGGAAGAAAAAGAAGTACAACTAACTAACTAAAAGAAAATAAAACAAGGTTAAAAACCAAAAGAAGGTTAAAATTACCAGTAATGAGATGTAGCACAGATGATTTAGAAACAAAGTTTGAATTTGTGCAGTTAGGGCTTGGATGAACAGTACTTTTAACTATTGAGTGAGCGAAGAGCGAAAAGGGTAAATGAAGCCCTGAGGTCCTATTTATAGAAAAGGACCCTAGGACCCACTATACCTACCCATTGCGGACCGCACAAAATGGCACCGCGGTCCGTAGTACCCAAAAACTTGAAGCCCTGGGGAGACATCCACTGCGGAACGCAAGAAATGCTCTGCGGCCATAGTGGTCCACTGCGGACCGCAAGAAATGCTATGCGGCCGCAGTGGTAAACTTCAAAGAGCTACCATTCTTTACCAATCAACATTGCAGACCGCATTGAAATGTTGCCCCCGCACTAAGGCCTTTGCGGCCGCAAGAAATGCAATGCGGCCGCAGTGCAAACTTCAGAGAGTGCACATTTTTCCCAACTTGGTCCTGCACTGCATCAGAAACAACCCTACACACATCTCAAAACCAGTTAGTCCAAAAACAAATCCTACACTAAAAGAAATCAAAGAAAAACAAAAAGAAAGACACATGGTTGCCTCCTAAGAAGCGCCTGATTTAACGTCGCGACACGACGCATGTTACCATCAAATACTTGAGATGGATCATTGCCACCACGTGGCTGTCATCAATCTTGCCAAGATAGTGCTTGACTCTGTGCCCATTAACTCTGAAGATCTCACCATTTTTGTTTTTCGAGTCAAGTGCACCAAATAGAGTCACAAGCACCACTTCAAAAGGTCCACTCCATTTTGACTTAAGCTTTCCCGAAAACAGACGTAACCGAGAATTGAACAAGAGAACCAAATCACCCACTTTGAACTCCTTGCTACGAGCATACTTGTCATGAAGGTACTTCTTCTTGTCCTTGTATCAGGACGAACTAGAGTAGGCATGGAATCGGAATTCAGCAAGTTCATTGAGCTGCTCCACACGAAGATTTGTTGCCACATCCCATTCAAGATTCAGCTTCCTCAAAGCCCACATGGCCTTGTGCTCTAACTCAACCGGAAGATGGCGAGCTTTCCCAAATACCAACCGGTACGGAGACATACCAATCGGAGTCTTGTAAGAAGTCCTATAAGCCCATAGAGGATCATCTAATTTCTTTGACCAATCGGTCCTATTTGTATTGACCGTCTTTGACAATATACTCTTGATTTCCCTGTTTGAGACTTCAACTTGGCCACTCGCCGGAGGATGATATGGAGTAGAAACTTTGTGATTGACACCATACTTTGCAAGCAAAGTGTCAAAAGCTCTATTACAAAAATGCAACCCCCACCACTTATGATTGCACGAGGAGTGCCAAACCTAGTAAAAATGCTCTTTTTGAGAAATGCAACAACACTCGGGGCCTCATTATTGGGTAAAGCCACGGCCTCAACCCACTTTGAAACATAGTCAACCGCCACTAGAATGTATGTGTTCCCACATAAGCTTACAAACGGGCCCATGAAATCAATGCCCCACACATCAAAAATATCAACTTCTAGAATGGTGTTGAGAGGCATCTCATCTTTCTTCGAAATTCCTCCCGCTCTTTGACATTCGTCGCACCTCTTCACAAGTTCACTTGCATCTTTATACAAAGTTGGCCAGTAAAACCCACAACTAAGAACCTTCGAAGCTGTCCTCGCCCCGCCATGATGGCCACCATAGGGAGAGGAATGACAAGCCTCTAAGATACTCAATTGCTCCTCCTCTGGGACACACCTTCGGATCACTCCGTCAGTGCAAATCTTGAACAAGTACGGCTCATCCCAATAGAAATCCAAACTATCCCGTTTGAGCTTCTTCCTTTGGTTAGAAGAGAGCTCACACGGGATTATACCAGTCACAAGGAAATTAGCAACATCCGCAAACCATGGCATATCATTCACTGACACAGAAAGTAGTTGCTCATCGGGAAATGAATCGTTGATCTCTAGGCCATCACAAGGCCTCCCCTCCTCCTCCAAGCGGGACAAGTGGTCCGCCACTTGGTTTTCACTACCTTTCCGGTCCACAATCTCCAAATCAAACTCTTGAAGTAACAAAACCCATCGCATCAACCTAGCTTTGGAATCCTTCTTCGTCATCAAGTATCGGAGTGCGGCATGATCGGTATGAACTATGACCTTGGCTCCCATGAGATACGGCCGAAATTTCTCCATTGCAAACACAATAGCCAACAACTCTTTTTCAGTCACCGTGTAATTCATTTGAGCATCATTCATTGTCTTGCTCGCATAATACACCGGGTGAAACATTTTATTCACTCTTTGACCCAAGACCGCCCCAACCGCAACATCACTCGCGTCACACATGAGCTCGAAAGGCAAGCTCCAATTGGGTGCGGTAATAATAGGAGTGGTGGTCAACTTGTTCTTGAGAAGTTCAAAAGCTTGCATACATCTCTCATCGAACACGAACTTAGCATCCTTTTCCAATAGCTTGCACAAAGGATTCACTACCTTCGAAAAATCCTTGATAAATCTCCGGTAGAACCCCGCATGCCCAAGAAAACTTCTAACCCCCTTGACAGAAGTAGGGGGAGGAAGCCTTGAAATCACCTCTATTTTGGCTTTGTCCACCTCTATACCATGATTTGTAATTTTATGTGCAAGAACTATGCCCTCCTCAACCATGAAGTGGCATTTTTCCCAATTGAGCACAAGATTGGTTTCTTCACACCGGGCCAACACCCTATCAAGATTCTTCAAACACTCATCAAACGAGTCACCCACAACATTGAAGTCGTCCATGAACACCTCCAAAATATCTTCCACCATGTCGGTGAAAATGGCCATCATACACCGCTGGAATATAGCCGGCGCATTACACAATCCGAATGGCATCCTAGAAATGGCAAAGGTACCATATGGGCAAGTGAAGGTAGTCTTCTCCTGATCTTCCGGAGCAATCAAAATTTGGTTGTACCCAGAATAACCATCCAAGAAACAGTAGAAGGCATGCCCAGCAAGTCTATCCAGCATCTGGTCAATAAAAGGCAATGGAAAGTGATCCTTGCGGGTCACTTTGTTCAGCTTGCGGTAATCCATGCACACCCTCCATCCGGTGACTGTCCTGGTAGGAATTAGTTCATTTTGCGCATTGGTCACCACGGTCATACCACCCTTCTTCGGCACACATTGCACCGGCGAAGTCCAAGAACTGTCAGAGATGGGGTACACAACCCCGGCATCCAACCACTTGATCACCTCCTTTTTCACAACTTCTTGCATTGCCTCGTTCAACCTCCTTTGATGTTCCAAGGAGGGCTTTGCATCATCTTCAAGAATAATCTTGTGCATACAAAAGGCGGGGCTTATTCCCCGAATATCAGCTAAAGTCCATCCAATTGCCTTCTTCCGCTTTTGGAGCACCGCCAATGTGGCATCTACCTGCATGTTAGTAAGACAAGAGGAAAGAATAACTGGCAAAGTTGAACTAGGGCCTAAGAATTCATACCTGAGGTGTGGAGGCAACGGCTTCAACTCCAACACCGGAGGTTCCTCAATTGAGGGCTTTGTTGGTGGAGTCTTCCTATTCTCAAGATCCAAAGAGAGCTTCCGAGGCTCATAAGAGTAAGAGCCCATTCCATGTAAAGCATTGACACACTCCACCCGGCCTTCATCCTCATTTACATCAAGATTCAACAAAACCGCCTCTAGAGGGTCCTCCACATTGATCATTGCACTAGTATCATCAATTATCACTGCCGTGACAAGATCCACAAATGAGCACACTTCAGTACAGTTGGGCTGCTTCATTGACTTACACACATGAAAGACCACTTTTTCATCACCCACTCGGAAAGTGAGTTCCCCTGCTTCCACATCAACTAAGGCCTTCCCAGTAGCAAGGAAAGGTCTTCCCAAAATTATAGGCACCTCAAAATCAACCTCACAATCGAGAATCACAAAATCAGCTGGCAAGATGAATTTGTCCACCCGGACGAGAACATCATCTATTATACCCGAGGGCCTCTTCATTGATCTATCTGCCATTTGCAACCTCATGGAAGTCGGCCTCGGTTGTCCAATACCCAAAGTCTTGAAAACTGAGTAGGGCATCAAGTTGATACTCGCCCCCAAATCACATAGAGCTTTAGCAAAGTCTACATTTCCAATAGTGCAAGGAATGGTGAAAGCATCGGGATCCTCCAACTTCGAAGCCATTGAATGCAGTATAGCACTAACTTGGTGGGTCATATTGATAGTTTCACAGTCCATGGATCTTTTATTCGTCACCAAATCTTTCATGAATTTAGCGTAGCCAGGCATTTGCTCCAAAGCCACCACCAAAGGCACACTAATGGATAAGCTCTTTATCATGTCAATGAACTTTTTAAACTGGTTCTCATTTTTCTGCTTCGCGAGCCTTTGAGGATAGGGTGGAGGTGGCCTTGGCAAAGGAGCCTTGGCTTTAGGCACAACCGCTTCCGGCATGTCTATTACGTGTTCCCTAGACGGGTTCACGTCATTCTGGGTTTCCACCTCGGTATCTTTGATATCAATCCTCACTTCTTCATTCACGTTCTCATCAATCACATTCTCAACCACCAAAGGGATCTCATCCTCTTGCAACTCAACTTCATCACTCAAAATTTCTTTTTGTTTGGAGGTATTCACATCACCGCCTCGTCCACTTCTTGTAATTACCTCCATTGCTTGCCCGGTATGGTTCCCACCCCTCGGGTTGACTACCGTATCACTAGGTAGAGCCCCCTTAGGGCGAGTATTCAAGCACTGTGAGATTTGGCCTAGCTGAACCTCCAAGTTTCTGATTGAAGTATTGTGGGATGCTAACTGAGCATCGGAGTTGGCATTCTTTTTCATCATCTGTTCAAACATCATTTCAATTCTCCCCATGTCATTATTGGATAAACTAGGACCTTGGGATGGAAATGGGGGTGGATTGCTCGGTTGCTGATACATTGGGGGCCTTTGAAACCCTTGCCCCCGATTTCCCTGATTATTATTGTTCCAACCACCCTGATTGTTGTTTCCACCCCAGTTGTTGTTGTTTTTACCCTAGTTTCCCTGATTGTTCTGATTGTTGTTCTGGTTGCCCCAATTAGGATTTGATTGTTGTTCCCCCAATTATTGTTTCCTCGTTGTTGATTACTCCAATTATTGTTCCCTTGTTGTTGATTACCCCAATTGCCTTGGGATCTCCATTGTTGTTGTTGGTTGGAAGAATTGCCCCTTTGGCCTTGATAATTGTTCACGTATTGCACTTATTCATTCTGCTCTTCATACCCATCATCTTGGAACCCACCACTATCTTGGTTGTATTGATCTGAATTCCCTTGGTTCTGTTGCCCTCTTTGTCTTCTTTTGTTCACTAATATGTTGACACCCTCCATAGCATTCACTTGTCGTGGAGTTTGAACCTGTTATAACTGTGCCTTTGCTAGCTGGTTCATAGTTGTTGTCAGTTCAGCTATTGCCTGCCCATGATCATGGAGCTCTTTGTGAAAATGAATGACCGTGGGGTCACCCTATGGCACATTTGCTCTGCTTTGCCAAGCGGAAGAACTGTCCGCCATTTCATCCAATATCTCACAAGCTTGATCATCCGGTGTGTTCATGAAGTTGCCCCCAGCTAATTGGTTCACTATGCACTGATTTGTTATGTTAATGCCTCGGTAGAATGTCTGTTGTATCATTGCCTCAGTCATATCATTGTTAGGGCATTCCTTAACCATGATCCGGTATCGCTACCAAATTTCATGTACTGGTTCGTTGGGCTCTTGTTTGAAAGCTAAGATTTCATCCTTCAAAGTTGCCATGTGCCCCGGTGAGGAAAACATCGCAATAAATTTATCCGCGAAATGGGATGAGTTGGGGAGTCTCTCCAGCCAATCTAGTGCCTTCCTTCGAAGAGAGAAAGGAATAGTCTCAACCGCAAGGCATCCTCGGACACGTTGGTTTGCTTGCTCCCCCAACATGTATCAATAAAACCCTTGAGGTGCTTGTAAGCATTTTGATCGGGAGCACTCGTGAAATATCCTCGTTGCTGCAGCAAGGTCAGCATCACATTGGTGATTTGGAAATTGCCCGCCCGGATCCGGGGTGGGACAATTGCACTGGCATATCCTTGATTTGGAAGCACCCGAGGAGCCACTCTTGGAGGTGGTGGGGGAGGGTCTGGAATATTATCATTGGCATTAGCATTGGCCTGGCGGCCTCTCCGTTGTCCTTGAGGTACAAGAGTCACCTCATCCTCACCGATGTCATCAACCTCCTCCCTGGGATCACATTTCCAAGAGGGTCATTGTTGTTGTTTTCCGCCATTTTGTACCTGCATTGGCGTCACAAAAAGATTAGTATCACAGAAGGAAAGAAAAACAATACACAAAACTATTTAGATAGATAGCCAAAACCGTTAGCTCCCCGACAACGGCACCAAAAAGTGATCGGCGCCAACCCTGCACCACTATGGAGTGGCAAGAGCGGTCGATGCAGCTTTTACCCGAAAAGGTCGGGATCGAATCCACAGGGAGCTAGAATTGGGAATTGGATTCCTATCTAAACTAGCAATGCGTAATGTTCTTAATTACTCTTCCAATCATAATTGTTCTTTTGATTACTTCTACTTTTATACTACTGAGATGCTAGAATAAGCTAAGTATAATTGCTTGAAGGGTTGTCTAATAGGTAACGAGGCACTAGGGAAGTGACTTTCCCCTAGGTGAATACTTGACGGGTTCTAAAGTCTAAGGCAAAGATGTTATGTTTGGGATCGCGATATAGCCAATGCACGACACTACTCACTCTATACCTCTCGGTAGCTTGAGTGACTTTGCCCTAATTGACTTTCTCAAGACCAATTGGGTGTCGAAATTATGCAAGCAATGTAGGCTCAAGTCGGGTATTACTATCTCTAGATTTAACCCTTTAATTGGGGCTATCAATCTCTTGAGTACGCCCCAATTCCTTGTTGGACTGATTACCTAGACTTAAGCTCTCTTTCTCAAGAAGAGATCAAGTCAAATAGGCACGAATTAGTGTTTGCAACCACTAATCCAACATAAAAAACAAAATCAGTCCAAATATCAACCACCCATAAACATCTAAGCCTTAAAACACAAGACACATCAAATACCCACACTAGGGTTGAGCCACAACCCTAGCTAATGGGTCTAGCTACTCATAATAATGGAAGAAAACATGTAATTAAATGAAGAATAACCCATATAATATGTTTACAAGCTAATAATCAAAGATTCAATGTTGAACTAGCCACAAAATTACTCAAAATAGGTCCAAAACGGCCTTCACGTCCTCAACTAAAAGTTAGATACCCTAAAAATCTAAAAAAGAACTATTTATACAAGGCTGAATTTTTTGGACAAAAATACCCCTGCGGAGGTATCGCGGATCGTAGAAAATGCACCGCAGCCGCGGTGAGGCTTTTTAGCTTGATTTTTAGGTCTCTGAATCTGGCCACCGCAGACCGCGAAAAATGCACCGCGGTCGCGGTGACTTCACTGAGGTCCGNACAGTGCTTAGTCTCATGCAAGTGGAAGGCAATGCTTAGCCTTATGCAAGTGAGGAGGCAGGGCTTAGCCTCATGCAAGATTTAAGACAGTGCTTAGTTTCATGCAGGGGTAAGGCAATGCTTAGCCTTATGCAAGTAAGGAGGCAGGGCTTAGCCTCATGCAGGAATTGAGACAGTGCTTAGTCTCGTGCGGGGGGAAGGCAATTCTTAGCCTTATGCAAGTGAGGAGGCAAGGCTTATCCTCATGCAGGAATTGAGACAGTGATTAGTCTCATGCAGGGGGAAGGCAATGCTTACCCTTATGCAAGTGAATAGGCAGGGCTTAGCCTCACGCAAGATTTGAGACAGTGCTTAGTCTCATGCAGTGGACAAATAGCAAGTGGGAGCAGAATATTTCTTAGCTGGAGATATATTTGCACTTGGCAGTCCGGTGGTTATGAAGGTAATGATTTTAAGGTGCACGTACTTGTGGTTATTCCTTGTTCCTGCATCCAAAGAAAAATTGTGAGTTTTGCGGGGGGAGGTTGGTTCGTGCCTTTGTCTACTTGCTTTGTTCCGCTCCACACTATAGTCATGTTCAAGTCACCATGGGTAGCATTTGGCTAAAAAATAAAGTTTTCAAAAAAAATGTATGCATAGTTATTTGGAACATAGTAATATGCGATTTTAAAGTCGAGCAGATGAACCAGTAACTGTGACATTATTAGAGACATTGCGACCTTCTTGACATAGCATTTTGAGGCCTTCCTCAAAATTCTGCCCCAGTTACCTAGACGAACTTCTGGCTATTCCGGATGTAATGCTATTGGCTGAACTTGCTTCGGTATTTTGAGGGTCCTTCTCAAAATTCTGCCCCAATTTCTGATTGTGGGGAAAATGAAAATTTTATTGAATTGTGACCGAACCCATAGGGCTACCTACGTATCCCCTCTTAAACAGGAATCAGGTCAAGCGTAGTTCAATTACATCATATGAAGAAACATAAATAGTTTACACATAGTATCTTTTGACTGCATCTAAGTTGATGTGCTTTGGCCAGATTTCTCCATCCATTTCTACGAATATGAGTGCTCCTCCTGTCAATACTCTGTGAACCATGTAAGGACCTTGCCAGTTAGGTGAAAATTTCCCTTTTGCTTCATCTTGATGTGGAAAGATCCGCTTCAACACCAGCTGCCCCAGTGTGAACTGTCTTGGTTTGACCCTTTTGTTGAAAGCTCTGGACATTCTATTCTAATAAAGCTGACCATGACACACTGCATTCATCCTTTTTCCATATATGAGGGCTAATTGCTCATAGCGGCTCATCATCTATTATGCATCACTGATTTCGGCTTCTTGTATGATCCTTAAAGAAAGAATTTCTACCTCGGCGGGAATGACAGCTTCGATACCATAAACCAGCAAATAGGGAGTTTTCCCGGTTAATGTGCGGACTGTGGTATGGTATCCCAATAAAGCAAATGGTAACTTCTCGTGCCATTGTTTGTGATTTTCTACCATTTTTCTTAGTATCTTCTTGATGTTCTTGTTGGCAGCCTCCACGGCACCGTTCATTTGAGGCCTGTGTGCTGTGGAGTTTTTATGCTTGATTTTGAAAGTTTCACACATGGCTTTCATCATATCACTGTTGAGATTGGAGGCATTGTCAGTGATGATGGACTCGGGAACCCCGAATCGACAAATAATACGATCCCTGACAAAATCTGCGATGACTTTCTTGGTTACAGCTTTGTAGGACGCAGCTTCAACCCACTTAGTGAAGTAATCAATGGCCACAAAAATGTACCTGTGCACGTTCGAAGCAGTGGGTTCGATTGGACCAATGACATCCATTCCCCAGGCAGCAAAAGGCCAAGGTGCACTTGTTGCATTTAGTTCGTTTGGCAGCACCCGTGTCATATCTGCATGTACCTGGAATTGGTGGCATTTCTGGACATACCAGATGCAATCTGTTTCCATAGTCATCCAAAAGTATCCGGCTCTGAGTATCATCTTGGCTAGAACAAAACCGTTCATATGTGGGCCGCAGGTTCCGGCATGTATTTCCTCGAGCAATTTGGAAGCTTCTTTAGCGTAAACACACCTTAATAGTCCTAGATCAGGTGTTCTTCTATGTAAAATTCCTCCGCTTTGGAAGAAATGATTGGACAGCCTCCGCAGTGTGCATTTCTGAGTATGGTTCGCCTGCTCTGGGTATTCTCCTTTCGCCAAATATTCCTTGATGTCGTGGAACCATGGATTTCCATCCGTTTCTTCTTTAACATGAGCACAATAAGCTGGCTGACTATGGATCCTTACTGGAATGGGATCGATGAAATTCTTGTCTGGATGTTGTATCATTGAGGACATGGTGGCCAATGCGTCTACAAATTCATTCTGGATTCTAGGGACATGCCGGAACTCTATCTTTGTAAACCTCTTCATCATCTCTTGTACGTGGTGTAGATATGGCAATATCTTGGTGTTTTTCGTAGCCCACTCTCCTTGTATCTGATGCACCAGCAGGTCTGAGTCACCGATTACCAACAGTTCCTGAACATTTATGTCGACAGCCAAATTGAGCCCTAATACGCAGGCTTCATACTCAGCCATATTATTGGTGCATGGAAACCTAAGTTTTTCGGACACCGGGTAGTGCTGACCGGTTTCTGATACCAAGACGGCTCCGATACCAACTCCCTTGAAATTTGTAGCTCCATCGAAAAACACTCTCCAACCATCGTAGGCTTCAACAATGTCCTCTCCTACGAATGACACTTCTTCGTCAGGAAAATACATTTTTAGTGGTTCGTATTCTCCTCCTACAGGATTTTCCGCAAGATGATCTGCCAACGCTTGTCCTTTGACTTCCTTCTGAGTTACATAGATGATATCGAACTCACTCGGCAATATTTGCCACTTGGCCAACTTCCCGGTAGGCATAGGCTTCTGAAAGATGTATTTCAGAAGATCCATCCTTGATATGAGGTATGTGGTATAGGCATAGAAGTAGTGCTTCAATTTCTGGGTTGTCCATGTCAGAGCACAGCGAGTGCGTTCCAGCAGAGAGTACCGTGCTTCATAAGGTGTGAACTTCTTACTCAAGTAATATATGGCTTGTTCCTTTCTTCTCGTCCCATCATGTTGTCCCAAAACACAACCGAAAGCCCCATCTAATACAGAGAGGTAGAGTAGCAATGGTCTACCAGGCTCTGGCGGGACTAAGACTGGCAGTGTGGACAGGTATTCCTTGATTTTGTCAAAAGCCTTCTGACAATCCTCGGTCCAACTGGTTGCAGCATCCTTCTTCAGGATTTTGAAAATTGGTTCATATATCACTGTGGACTGTGCTATGAAGTGGCTGATGTAATTGAGGCGTCCCAGGAAACTCATCACGTCCTTCTTGTTCTTTGGTAGTGGTAATTCTTGGATAGCTTTAACCTTTGACGGGTCCAGCTCGATTCCTCGACGGCTGACGATGAATCCCAACAATTTTCTGGCAGGAAGCCCGAATGCACCTTTGGCGGGGTTCAGTTTTAAATTGTACTTCCGTAGACGGTCAAAGAACTTCCTCAAGTCTGCTATGTGATCCGTGGCTTTCTTGGATTTGATGATGATGTCGTCAACATATACCTCTATTTCCTTGTGTATCATATCATGGAAGATGGTCGTCATGGACCTCATATAGGTGGCCCCAGCATTCTTCAGACCGAATGGCATAATTTTGTAGCAATACACTCCCCATGGTGTAATGAAAGTTGTTTTCTCTGCGTCTTCTTCGTCCATCCAAATCTGATGATAACCCGCGAAGCAATCTACAAAGGATTGGAGTTCATCCTTGGCACAATTGTCGATCAAAATGTGTATATTTGGTATTGGGAAATTGTCCTTGGGACTTGCTCTGTTTAAATCCCGATAGTCAACACATACCCTGACTTTCCCATCTTTCTTTGGAACCGGTACAATGTTGGCTAACCAGGTTGGGTACTTATCTACCATGAGGACTTTGGCTTTGATCTGCTTGGTGACTTCCTCCTTGATTTTTAGGCTCATGTCTGGTTTGAACTTTCTGAGTTTCTGCTTCACTGGCGGACACATTGGATTGGTAGGCAATTTATGAGCCACTATGGATGTGCTCAGACCGGTTATGTCATCATATGACCACGCAAAAAATATCCTCATATTCTTTCAGGAAATGAGTGTATTCTTCATTCTCTGACGGCGACAGGTGAATACCTATGTGAGTTTCTTTGATGGTTTCAGAATCTCCAAAATTGACTATCTCGGTTTCGTCTAGGTTGGACTTAGGCTTATTCTTAAAATTCTCAACTTCTCTGATAACTTCCTCAGGTATCTCATCTTCTTCCGAGTCACTATCCTTATGTTGCGTTGTCTCATTGCATGTCACAGTCGTTGGTTCATCAAGGTAAGAAACAGTAATGTTGTAGAAGAAAATATGAAAGATAACGATAATAAAACATCAAATTATTTGATAAATGCTGAAACGTTAAACAAAATATCGTCTAGATGACTTCAAAACGATGTTTCCAAAACAAAATACTGAAAGAAAGATGTTTTTTTTAAACAAAATGCTCAAACAACTTGTTTTTTAAATAACACCAATAGCCATGCTACCCCGGGACTCGTCTGGCCCTGGATGGTGTGGCGGTACAGTTCCTGAGAAATGCTCCCTTCTCCACCGCCTGAATGATAAGCCCTTCTTCCTCCTCCTCCTCAACTATCACATTGCAATCCATATCTTCGTCTTCTAAGAACAGATTCCTTAGCCCAGCCAAAGCTTCTTCTTCTTCGGATTCCCATATTGTATCGGCCTGATGAAAGGCCTGACTCAGATGCGGCACTGGCTGCTCAAAAGGTAATAGGGACCATGCCATGGTGGCGACCAATCATCATATTCTCTCCATGTATACGGATATCCAAGCCCAAAATTTGTACCATGACGTTTCAACTGTATTGGTTTGGTAATGCCCTGGAGTTTCTTCCCAAGCCCTTTGCCGGGTTCATACCCTGACCATGCCAATATGCTTTCTATTTTGCTGCTCCACCATTTATCTTTCTCAATTGCATTGACACGCTCGATGCGGTGATAAGTTTCTCCACCCAACTTCCTTCTGTTCTCTACGACCAGAACGGTTTGATTGGTGTAGATGGGATTGCTCCCATCTCCATGAATGATTACCTCTTGATTATTCCATTCAAATTTCACAACTTGGTGCAAAGTGGATGCGACAGCCCCAGCGGCATGTATCCAAGGTCGTCCCAACAACAGATTATAGGAGGCGGATATGTCTAGCACCTGAAATTCGACATTGAACCAAGTAGGACCTATCTGCAAACATAAATTTGTTTCCCCAATCGTGGCTCTTTGCGGCCCATCGAACGCCTTGACATTCATAGTTCCTGCTCGTATTTCATGCAAACCCTTGCCCAACCTTTTCAGAGTTGTCAGCGGACAGATGTTGAGGCTGGACCCTCCGTCTATCAAAACCCTAGCAATGAACTTATCCTCGTCTTGCACTATGATGTGCAGTGCCCTGTTGTGGCTCAATCCCTCAGGCGGCAACTTGTCTTCGTGAAAAGTGATCTTGTGGCTCTCCAACACTTGCCCCACCATGTTGGCCATTTCTCCGCTGGTGATATTGTTGGGCACGTACGCTTTATTCAACACTTTCATCAGAGCATTCCTATGCGCCTCAGAATTTTGTAGCAGCGACAGGATGGATATCTGGGCAGGAGTTCTGTTCAGATGATCAACAACAGAGCATTCTCTTGCCTCTACTTTCCTCTAGAGATCATCTGGACCAGTTTCAATGATGGGTTGTTTGGCAACAGCTTCCTTGCTTGTTCCTCCCAAAATTTCAGGTGTATAGATTCTTCCAGTTCTGGTCATCCCTTGTGCAGCACCAGACTCTTCCATTTTTGCTTTCCATTTTCTCCTAGCTTCGGCAACAAAATCCCATGGTACGGCGTTGGAATTGAAGGGTGGTGTGGATTCCACCGTCACAGTGAAGGGTGTGGCTACTTCTACTTCAAATGGAGTAGGTGTAGTTGCAGGTGTTGACACTTCGATTTCAAACGTAGCTGATGCGGCTACCTCAACTTCGACCGGTGGCTGTATCTGTACCACAATAGGAGTGAGTGTGACTGTAGGTTTCTTAGGGTCGTCACCTTCCCGAATAAGCCCAATTGACCCTTCAGGATCCCATTCTTCATCAGTTTCTATCACATTTACTCCGTCACCCTTATGATCTGGGAGGGGATTGTTGCGGACATTGGGTGCGGCTTCCTTTGCTTGTATGACTTTGGTAACAATCAGGGTCTGAATCTTGTCTTTCAGAGTGCGCATTCATCAATAGTATGCCCCTTCATGCCGGAATGGTATGCACATGTTTTGTTTGGGTTGACCCATTGGGAGGAGTTTTCCATGGCGACAGTGGGAATAGGGGTGACATATTCGGCAGCCTTTAGTCTTTCATATAGCTGGTCGATGGGCTCAGCAATAGGGGTGTATTGTCTGGGCGGCCTGCGATCGAAATTGGGTCTGGGTTTTTGATAGTTTTTGATGGGTTGGAGGTGAATGATAATAGGCTGGCTGGGTGTTATAAGTGTGGTAGGCGGTAGCGGGTTGAGGATATCTGGGAGGTGAAGGTTGGTATGTGGGTGGAGGTGTTTGGTATATGAGTGGAGATTTTGGACCTTGGGCTACAATCACTGCCCCTATTTCTTTCTTTTTTGATATACCCCTTAACTGTAATGCTTTGTTTGTAGCCTACAATGCCTCAAAATTGGTTACCATCCCGCTCTTGATCCCTTCTTCAATCCTTTCCCCGAGTTTGATGATGTCGGAGAATTTGTGATTTTCGATGACCATTAACCTTTCATAGTATTGTGGATCCTTGGCCCTAACGAAGAATTTGTTCATCTGCTCTTCTTCCAATGCCGGCCTAACCTTTGTAGCTTCTGACCTCCATCGAGTACCATACTGGTGACGTCCAAATCCACTACTAAAAAGTAAATGGACACGGTCGCATGCAATATAATTTACCCAACTATGAGTCGGGGTCGAATCCCACAGAGAACAATATGTAGGCGATTAGGAATGTAAGAGAATTATCACTTATCGCGCAATGCCAAACACTAAGAATTTGGTTTTTGGAAAATGTTTATAACTAAATGCGAAAATGTAAACTAACCTAGAAAGCAAGTAAAATGATCAATGGCTACAAGTATGGTTGCATCGGGAATTACACTCAAGTAACGATCCAATGTATTTCATGATTTAACAAATATGAGCGAGTTTATGTTAATTAGCCACGGGTAATAATTCTATAATAGCTTCTTCCGAAGACTAACAAGACTTCCTAATTGAATTATCCCTAAAACAATTAAGAGATTAAGCACCCCCGGATATGGCTACAAGTAGTTCAATCCTATCCTTAGGTAGAATCTATAAAATGAGGGTTAAAGCCTCAAGTTCTTATTAATTAATCTTTCCCAACCCCAAATTATCTTTTCCAAAATTAATTCGGAGTAAATGGGCGAGTCCTAGGGTTAGCTAATCCCTTTGGAAACATTAAAGAACAAGAATATTTAAAGTAACAACAACTCACTTCATAAAAGGATAAAAATCATTCAATACATAAGCACAACAAGGTATTNACATCCTCTTTTTCCCCCGGACAAGAGTCAATATCAACCATATTCTCATTTACACCGGTTGACTCTAATTCCATATTTTTCTCGGCATCATTAACACTCATGGGGTCAGTTGGCGGATGTTCAATTCTTGAATCCTCAAAGTAAATCTCACTTTCTTCCTCGAAATCGGACTCTTCTTGACTTCCTTCCACACTCTCAAGTTGGTGGGCATAGTGAGCCTCAACCAATATTTTCATTTGCTCTTCCAAAGTGCGGATATGTTCATCATTATAAGTCAAGCCTTGTTTCAAATTCTCGAGTGCAAAGTTGTGCTTCTCCTCATTTTCAAGAATGGTCTCCAACATGAGCATCATCTTCTCATTTTGAGCATTTGAGAGTTATTCTTGGTTTTGATCAAGTGCCAAGGAAGGATTTTCGGCTTCCACATCTAAGGAAAATTCTTGGCTATCATTAACTTCCGAGGCTTTTTGGACCTCTAAAGCTTCAAGCATTTCTCCCATTTGTGAATGCAACCTTGCAAGTGCCAAGTCATTTTGGAGACTATTTTCCAAAAGCTCCTCCAAGGCACTTTGTTCTTTGTTCCTCCTTCAATTAGGCACTCCAACATGAGCTTGAACTCTCCATTTCGGCCATGCTCAACTTCTTCTACCTCCATAGCCCTATAATTTTCATCACAAAAAGTAGAATCATCATAGCGGGGGCTTGGGGAAGGGAAGGACAAATAAGCACAATCATCCCAATGACCATTTTGAAAACCACACTTATCACAAATACTCCACTCATGGGTATGAGATTGTGCGCACAATCCACCCCCAGGAGAATTTAAATAATTTTGCCACGAGTGTGGTCCTCCACAATAAGGACAAGGGTCATCAAAGTAAGAAAAACTACCATCCGACCAATTTTCATCATATGATGCCATTTTTCAAAAATAAGAAAATAAACAAGAAACAAACAAGAAAAATAGACCAAGGTAAGAAAAATAATTACACAAATATTCACAAGTTTGGGCCAAAGCACTTACGCTTATTTCTCAAACAACCTAAATTACGCCAAATTGTTCCCTGGCAATGGTGCCAATTTTGGTGATGTCCAAATCCACAACTAAAAAGTAAATGGACACGGTCGCATGCAATATAATTTACCCAACTATGAGTCGGGGTCGAATCCCACAGAGAACAATATGTAGGCGATTAGGAATGTAAGAGAATTATCACTTATCGCGCAATGCCAAACACTAAGAATTTGGTTTTTGGAAAATGTTTATAACTAAATGCGAAAATGTAAACTAACCTAGAAAGCAAGTAAAATGATCAATGGCTACAAGTATGGTTGCATCGGGAATTACACTCAAGTAACGATCCAATGTATTTCATGATTTAACAAATATGAGCGAGTTTATGTTAATTAGCCACGGGTAATAATTCTATAATAGCTTCTTCCGAAGACTAACAAGACTTCCTAATTGAATTATCCCTAAAACAATTAAGAGATTAAGCACCCCCGGATATGGCTACAAGTAGTTCAATCCTATCCTTAGGTAGAATCTATAAAATGAGGGTTAAAGCCTCAAGTTCTTATTAATTAATCTTTCCCAACCCCAAATTATCTTTTCCAAAATTAATTCGGAGTAAATGGGCGAGTCCTAGGGTTAGCTAATCCCTTTGGAAACATTAAAGAACAAGAATATTTAAAGTAACAACAACTCACTTCATAAAAGGATAAAAATCATTCAATACATAAGCACAACAAGGTATTTAATCCACACTTTAACTATGAATATTTCCATAAACAAGATTCAAGTGTTGGAAATAAATACTACATACTTAAATATTCAATACAAAGCAAGAAAATGAAGAAATAAACATAAATGGGTAAGAAATCCTTAACCACAAGCTTGAAATCTTCAAAACCCAAGTGTGTGTGCAAAACCCTACCTTCCACCTTGTTCTCTCTTAGTCTAAGAACTCAAAAATATGCTAAAAATGTTCAGATATTGCCAAAGATGTTCAGATATCTGCTTGGACGAGTATAAAAATGGTTTGGGGATAAAAACGTGAAATGTCAAAACTGCCCAGTTTTCGCTCAGCTTTAATTCACTGCGATCGCGTAGAGCTAGCTTCAGGCCTTATGTGATTGCAGACCTAACTTTGCGGTCGCGTAGAACATCCCAGGCTGGTGCCCAGTTTCTCAAGCGCGATCGCGTAAAAAGCATTGTGATCGCGATCCATATTTTCTCAAACCAGTGCGATCGCGTTCTGAACTTTGCGATCGCGAAGAGTAACTGCCATCAGTCATTTTTCATCATTTTGGCACAATTTGACTTGATTTCTTCCATTTCTTCTCCAAATCACATGACACCTGAAAATTACCAATAAACCTCAGAAAATGTCCTAGTTTCTTACCAAAATTATGCAAAAGTTTAAATATTAAGAGGAGATAAGTTGGTAAAATAGCAACTTATCAAACCCCCAAACTTAAACTATTGCTTGTCCTCAAGCAATTCAAAAACTAAGAACATCCTTCCATCAAATCATCATTTACGCCCAATGGCAAACCAAATATCATTCCAAGTCAAAAAGGGCCACTTTAAGCACAATCTAGTGACTTCGGTTGGTACCAACAATTGATCTAAGGCATATGAATCACCAACTTTTCACACATTTTATTTCAATCAAGTGCTCAAACACTATATTAATCAAAGTAGCAATCAAGTCATGACACTAAAGATTCAAAATTTGCCTCTCTATCACTTTTGTTTTCCCTCGCTCATTCCTCCCAATTGAAAATGGGATTAAATTCGCAACTCGAATCTCATGTGCCCTCACACTTTTAAGAGAGAATACCAAACTCACAAATTTCAATTCAAGACATCAATGGGATGACAAAAGGAAAGAGTCAACTCTCTCTCTCAAAGATATTCAAATGCACACAAGTAGTACCATAGGCTTGCCCTTTATGTATTTCTCCACTAATATAGACATACTTGGTTCAAAATCAATTAGGACTTAAAGGGTTATAGTTTAGGCTTTTGGTTAAGGTAGGGCACAATTTGGTAAAAGTGACTCAAAACCTCCCCAAGCACTACAAAATTTACAATCAAAGTCCACTTTCTTCGAAAACATTCTCCATCCTTTCTTCACTTTTCATTCCACACCTAGTCTTCCCTTTATTCACAATTTCTATCATTTTATTCTATTTTTTTGTTCTTCCTTCCTTCTTTTTTTTTAAGGAAGGTTTCACTTTTTATAAATCAAAATTTTTTTTCTACCTTTCACCTTTGTAACAACTTCTATATTACAACTTTTCCAACCTTCACCCAATATTAGGCTTTTAGCCTATGTTTACACTTCAAAGTACTTAGGGAGGTAGGGTGCCAAAAGCTAGCTCAATAAAGAACAACAGAATAAAGCTTGTAACACGGTTGCCAAAGAGCAAGGTTAAAGGCTCAAAATGGGTTGACTAGGGAAAATATTCAAAGGTAGGAAATTTAAGGCACAGTGGCGGTCCAAGGAAGGCCTAATATCATTTTTCAAACCAAGTTAGTCTATAATTTCTCCTTGAAGCGCATTCCGGGCAAGTTCTAGACTACAAGTAATGCAAAAGGACTCACAATAAATCTCACCACACATGGCACATGAACACTCAAGTGGAATACAAATCCAAAATCCAATTGAAACCAATGACTCAAAGATGTTGCATATAGCATAGGAAGCTATTTAGTGAATCAAAGAGCCAAAATTTGAGTCTAAAAGTCATGACATCTTTACTTCAATTATTTTTCATTTTCAACAACCAAAATTTCATATGCCGAGGTTAAAATCATGTTGGTACCAAGCAAGCCACAACTTGGTCAATGGGCACAAACTCCAACCCAAACCATTTATTTTCCTAAATTAACATAAGCTATATCTAACTACAAGACTAATTCCCTTAAGAAAGTTGTCTATCTATCCATCATCGGGAAAAGTCGACAAAAATTTTCTACAATTACCCGGTTCAAGAAGAAAAATGGCATCCTTGGAAAAAGAACCGTGGTATAAAGAAAATCAAGGATATCGCCACTAACATAAAATATACTATATAAAAAAATTAAGATGCTAATAAAAAATTAAGAAACTAATAAACATCAAGTAACTAAATTTTTTTTTAAGAAAGCTAATAAAAAATTAAGAAGCTAATAAAAAAAATTAAGAAGCTAATAAACATACTAATATAATACATCACATGAAGCTAATAAACATACTAATATAACACATCACATGAAAATACACTAACAACAAAATAAAAGCAACTACAATACCAATCTGCCGTATATCGACAATTATACTAGAACAACAGTTATACAAGAAGCCACCCCAACTAAACGATGTTGCAATGTCCCCAATGCAACAAAACATGATAGAGTAAAAAATGGTAGAAAGTGCTCCCTGAATACTGCATCAAGCACTCTCCTCACCGTCTGAGTCAGAATCCTCCTCCTCTCCTTCTTCCTCGGACCAATGAACAGGAAAATCATCATCATCTATTGGCCTGGTCGATGGCATTGGGTCCTGAGGCTTTAGGACTTTCCACAGCCCCTTCACACCCTTCCACATGCGAGTGAAGAATTTGTCTCTTTTTTTTTTCCTTTTCTTCATCTGGGTGTGTGCCTTTTATAAATTGCCATGGGAACTGCTCAACTCACCATGCTTCTTGGCCAGATCAGTGTATGCCTTCTCCAGTGCCTTGAGGTGATCCTCAATGTATTTTTGGAACTCTTTCTTTGAAATATAAGCAGGTCCCTCAGATGTCTCCCCAGGTCCCTGTGGAAGGCCAGCTACCAGCTCGCGAATCACTCGCATCTCCTCACTCAGCATAGCAAATGGTCCTCCTGCAGAGGATGATGGCTGACTACTCGGATCAACCTGAGAAGAAGAAACCACCTTTCTCTTTTTGCTCTTCACAGCGCCGCCCTCTCCTCTCTTTTTCAATGGATTTAGAGGCTTTCCCGATCCAATTGTCCCCCGGAGCCTCTTCCACACTGGCAAGCTGGCACAGCTCAGTGATAAGCGATGGGAACAGCAATGATGGACCGTTCTGCATCCGATACTCCCTTAGTTCATTAATGAAGATTTCACCAACATTCAACTGAATATCATCAAGGATGCAGGCTATCATCTGAGCTCTTTTGACCGGGATGTTCCATATGTTTGACACAGGGGAGATACGACTGCATATGATGGCCAGCCATATCTTTGCTTCGGCGGTGAACTCTTTTGATGTGATCCCTCTCTTCTCAGTTGCCCATGGAACATCTGCACCCGGGCATAATTTGAAAACCAACCACTCCCCAGAAGCACAGTCTTTTTCCCTGAATGGGGCCATGTCGTGGTTTGGCAGATGATAGAAGTGATTCACAGTTTCAGCCCCAAAGTGCACCATTTTGCCTCGAATTCTCATCTTGGGCTTTTTTAGCTTGATGGCTAGGAGGTTTGCATAAAATTCCCTCACCCATTGCTCATTTGCTCGGCAAGGTTGAGGGGCAAAACAGTTCCATCCCATGGCCATTAGCCTTTGATAAAACTCGGGAAGACGTTCCTGGATGTTGTACAACAGTATACCACTTTCCAGAAGCACCTTTTTCGATATCAGGTCAGCAAAGTACCGTTCTTGGCATTCCAATGACAAGAACCGGTGTTGGTCGTAGTTCTGCTCAGCTTCCAAGGGGTTGTCACTTGAGGATCCTTCAGAGTGAGAGCTCATTTTCCAATTATAGTACCTGCCAACAAGTGATAAGAGTGAAAACATGATATGGTGATGAAGAATAGTGCAAAATGAATCAAATATGCCAAAGGAATGATCGGACAGTTGAAACCCAACCATAGAAAAAATTTCAGGATTTTTAGATTTTCAATTGTTAGCTCTCTGATATCGCAATTCCCAAAGAATCTTCGCAATTGCGAAGATATCAGAAGACCCCAGTTGTGGGAATTGCGAAGATATCTTCGCAATTGCGAAGGACTCAAAGATGCCCAGGTTTGGGAATTGCGAAGAAATCATGGGAAATGCGAAGGTCTTAGGAAAGGCATTTTTCGCGATTGCGATGGAATCTTCGCAAATGCGAAGAGGCCATCGCAATTGCGAGCCTTCGTCCCCAGTCAAGCTTTTCTACAGACAACATTACCAAGCCCTAAAATTTTACAATCCAAGCCATTTTTTTATGAACCCAATCATCATTCAAACACAAATCATGCACTAGACCTCACAAACAACCCTGAATCAAAAACACTATCGATGTTTCGGCCAAGAATCTCGTTCGGGCCTTTCATCGATCACATAAAAAGCATAAAAGTTTCACTTCTATTTGACAAGCTTTGGGTACTCAGACTTCCCCAAATTTTTAGCAATGAACATAATCACACACTCTCAACCAACCTCACCCGGAAATCGATGTAAGTTTTGAATTTTTTTTGAACAATTCCGGGTAAAGAATGATGCCCATTGGACTTTAGGGTTGCAGAGAATCAAGAAGAATAAAGGAGAAGATGAAGACGAAGAAGAAGAAGAAAGAGTGATTAAGCTTTCATACCTGAATCCTTGCAATTAGGAGTGAGAGTTGAAGGAGTTTTAGTGAGAGTGAGGGAGATAAGAGTTTGAGAGCCTTAGAATTTTGTTTTCTTCAATTTTGTTCAAAATGAGTGCAAGACCCAGTTTTACCTCTCTGATGTCGCAATTGCCACACAGCCTTCTCAATTGCGAAGCTTAATGAACTGCTGTTGTCGCAATTGCGACACAATGTTGGGAATTGCGATTGGAAAATGTTCGTAAATGCGGAAAGATTTTCGCAAATGCAAAAAATGCCCCTGCAATTTTTCAGCTACTGGTTTTGGCTCCCCGGATCACTCCGACCTGCTCAAATCAACTTCAAAAAATCTAAAACTTGGCAGATTAGTCAAAAATAATATTCTAAGCTATTCTAAAAACGAAAATTTCAAAAATGACTAAAAATTTTGAAAAACGATGGGTTGCCTCCCACCAAGCACCGTATTTAATGTCGTGGCACGATGCAAAGCAACTTTACCACTTTTCTCGCCACTTGGATGATATGAACTGGGCACCTAGCTTGGAATCAAGCTTGTGACCACGAGCGATGGGGGGTGGTAAGTCGATGATCAAGCCAAGCCTTAAATTCTTCATTTTGCACTTCTTGGCTCTCATGTGAGGAATGTCATTTTGCTTTCTTGTTCCCTCAAATTGTAAGACGTATGGTTGTTGCCTTTCCTCCTTGCAATCCCTCATTGACTCGTCCAATGTTGAAAAATGCTTGGAATGTGACTTCAAACCTCCATGTTGCAATTCTTCCCGGATTTTGACATCCTCTTTTTCCCCCGGACAAGAGTCAATATCAACCATATTCTCATTTACACCGGTTGACTCTAATTCCATATTTTTCTCGGCATCATTAACACTCATGGGGTCAGTTGGCGGATGTTCAATTCTTGAATCCTCAAAGTAAATCTCACTTTCTTCCTCGAAATCGGACTCTTCTTGACTTCCTTCCACACTCTCAAGTTGGTGGGCATAGTGAGCCTCAACCAATATTTTCATTTGCTCTTCCAAAGTGCGGATATGTTCATCATTATAAGTCAAGCCTTGTTTCAAATTCTCGAGTGCAAAGTTGTGCTTCTCCTCATTTTCAAGAATGGTCTCCAACATGAGCATCATCTTCTCATTTTGAGCATTTGAGAGTTATTCTTGGTTTTGATCAAGTGCCAAGGAAGGATTTTCGGCTTCCACATCTAAGGAAAATTCTTGGCTATCATTAACTTCCGAGGCTTTTCGGACCTCTAAAGCTTCAAGCATTTCTCCCATTTGTGAATGCAACCTTGCAAGTGCCAAGTCATTTTGGAGACTATTTTCCAAAAGCTCCTCCAAGGCACTTTGTTCTTTGTTCCTCCTTCAATTAGGCACTCCAACATGAGCTTGAATTCTCCATTTCGGCCATGCTCAACTTCTTCTACTTCCATAGCCCTATAATTTTCATCACAAAAAGTAGAATCATCATAGCGGGGGCTTGGGGAAGGGAAGGACAAATAAGCACAATCATCCCAATGACCATTTTGAAAACCACACTTATCACAAATACTCCACTCATGGGTATGAGATTGTGCGCACAATCCACCCCCAGGAGAATTTAAATAATTTTGCCACGAGTGTGGTCCTCCACAATAAGGACAAGGGTCATCAAAGTATGAACAACTACCATCCGACCAATTTTCATTATATGATGCCATTTTTCAAAAATAAGAAAATAAACAAGAAACAAACAAGAAAAATAGACCAAGGTAAGAAAAATAATTACACAAATATTCACAAGTTTGGGCCAAAGCACTTACGCTTATTTCTCAAACAACCTAAATTACGCCAAATTGTTCCCCGACAACGGTGCCAATTTTGGTGACGTCCAAATCCACTACTAAAAAAGTAAATGGACACAATCGCATGCAATATAATTTACCCAACTATGAGTCGGGGTCGAATCCCACAGAGAACAATATGTAGGCGATTAGGAATGTAAGAGAATTATCACTTATCGCGCAATGCCAAACACTAAGAATTTGGTTTTTGGAAAATGTTTATAACTAAATGCGAAAATGTAAACTAACCTAGAAAGCAAGTAAAATGATCAATGGCTACAAGTATGGTTGCATCGGGAATTACACTCAAGTAACGATCCAATGTATTTCATGATTTAACAAATATGAGCGAGTTTATGTTAATTAGCCACGGGTAATAATTCTATAATAGCTTCTTCCGAAGACTAACAAGACTTCCTAATTGAATTATCCCTAAAACAATTAAGAGATTAAGCACCCCCGGATATGGCTACAAGTAGTTCAATCCTATCCTTAGGTAGAATCTATAAAATGAGGGTTAAAGCCTCAAGTTCTTGTTAATTAATCTTTTCCAACCCCAAATTATCTTTTCCAAAATTAATTCGGAGTAAATGGGCGAGTCCTAGGGTTAGCTAATCCCTTTGGAAACATTAAAGAACAAGAATATTTAAAGTAATAACAACTCACTTCATAAAAGGATAAAAATCATTCAATACATAAGCACAACAAGGTATTATGAATATTTCCATAAACAAGATTCAAGTGTTGGAAATAAATACTACACACTTAAATATTCAATACAAAGCAAGAAAATGAAGAAATAAACATAAATGGGTAAGAAATCCTTAACCGCAAGCTTGAAATCTTCAAAACCCAAGTGTGTGTGCAAACCCCTACCTTCCACCTTGTTCTCTCTTAGTCTAAGAACTCAAAGATATGCTAAAAATGTTCAGATATTGCCAAAGATGTTCAGATATCTTCTTGGATGAGTATAAAAAAGGTTTGGGGATAAAAACGTGAAATGTCAAACTGCCCAGTTTTCGCTCAGCTTTAATTCATTGCGATTGCGTGATAGTGATTGCGATCGCGTAGATCTAGCTTCAGGCCTTATGCGATCGCAGACCTAACTTTGCGGTCGCGTAGAACATCCCAGGCTGGTGCCCAGTTTCTCAAGCGCGATCGCGTAAAAAGCATTGCGATCGCTATCCATATTTTCTCAAACCAGTGCGATCGCGTTCTGAACTTTGCGATGAAGAGTAACTGCCAGCAGCCATTTTTCATCATTTTGGCACAATTTGACTTGATTTCTTCCATTTCTTCTCCAAATCACATGACACCTGAAAATTACCAATAAACCTCAGAAAATGTCCTAGTTTCTTACCAAAATTATGCAAAAGTTTAAATATTAAGAGGAGATAAGTTGGTAAAATACCAACTTATCACATACTCACGGAAAGTTTTCGTTGGTTTCTTCTTGAGGTTCTGTATGTAGAAGACGTCCGGTGCATTCTCTGTGTTGAACCTGAATCTATCCATGAAGTCCGATGCCATGCTTACCCAATTAACCCATTTCTTGGGATTTTGACTTATGTACCAAGACAGGGCGTCTCCAGTGAGACTTCTCATGAACAACTTCATGCGAATCCTTTCATCTTTCGCGACCCCCACGAGTTTGTCACAGTATGTCCTCAAATGTACCTTCGGGTCACCTGTTTCGTCAAACATCTCAAACTTAGGAGGTTTGTAACCCTCTGGCAGTTCCACGTCTGGCTGAATGCATTGATCCTCATAATTCAGACCCTCAATTCCTTTGCCTCTTTCAACACCCTGGACTCGGCTTGTAAGCTTCTTGAGCTCCTCCGCCATATTCTTAATGAGCAGGTCATTCTCGGTGGATTCTGGAGTGTATGAGATTGGTTGAGTAGAGTGGGGTAAGGTTTCCACATATATGGGATTGTTTTGGTGGATGCCGGGGGTTTGAGTGTAGTGGTGATCATTAGTTGAATTTTGCGGATCAGGGATAGGTTGTGGGGTATTCTGAGGAGTATGGTAAGTGGTTTGCGGGTACTGAGTCGGAATATGTTGGTGTTGAGGAGGAGTTGGTACTGGTGGAGGATTAGGATTTTGGGGAGGTGTTGCGTATTGATGGGGTGCGGGAGGATGTTGTGGACGTTGGTTTGGTGTATTTTGAGGAGGTACTGGGTTCTAGGCATTTTGCTGGTTAATATCTGGGACGTTTAGGGTGCGGGAGAGGTTTGCCAAGTTGCGGACCTGCTCAAGTTCCCCTTGCAATTCTAGTATTTTCTGTTCCAACCGTAGGACCAAATCATTTTGTGCCGGAGTACTCCGACCTTCTGAAGTTTCCACATTTTCAACATGTGTAGCGTTGTCTTTCCTGATACCACTCATATCATCCATCTTAGCTTTTCCCTTGCTTTTCGGATCACTTGGAGGAGGAGGAGGTGGAGGGCTTATGGATCTGGTGTGATATGCTGACGATGCCAGTATGTGCGAACCAACCTTAGGGGATGGGACTAATCAAAATAAAGAAAAAGAAAAAAAACATAAGGTAAACAAGTCAGTAAGGATTCTGAAAATTATTTGCAGTATTTAAACACGTATTGCAGAAATGTAAATTCGCGTCCTAATTTAGGAACCTCGTTGTGCCCGAGGTAGGCCTAGAGACAAGTAGATTTGGAGAAATTTAATGTCGATAACTGCCTCATTTCATTAATGTAGTAAATAAGACGAACTTTTAAAATGACAATAAATAAATGAGTCACTAATGGCATTTGCCTTATTACATTCGAATTCTAAAACGACTCTAGAAAAGCAAATTATCCTAATCTACTTAGTCCTAGAGGGACCTTCTCCAGGCTTGGCCTTCTTGGCCCCATCAATCAGATTCCCCAGGTTGCGCATGTCCAGCAGCAGATACGCCCTTGCTAGGTGTCCTCCTTCGTTGCCCTCTGCATTCTGACAGTCTACGACCCTTTTCCTCATCTTCCCTTCCAGTTCCATTAGACCATGCTCCAAATATTCCAACGTTTCCGTCGACTTCGTAGCCATTTCCCTCCACTCGTTAATTGACTCCATGTCTATCTTGTGCTGTTCCAAATGCCTGGCCTCGGACTCAAGGACTCTTTTGTGTAACCTCTTATACTTCACCTGTGCTTCAGCAGCTTCATCTATGACCCTGTTTCCTCGACCGACCCCTGGCTCGACTATTCCTGCTATGTTATCATCCAACCACGATAGGTAGAGTATACATGACCTGTGTGGTATCGATCTGGCTCAATGGTATCCTTTTCCACAATAATCTTCAAATGCCACATGTGTTGGGCCTCACATTTGTACGGAATGGCATCATCTTGAGAATCTGCTTTGTAATGACTCATTTTGGAGACTCGTGGTATTACTTATTTTCTACCAGCTTGTCTCATGACCCTGATAGGAACATAGGGATATATGCCCTTAACCCAATCAACACCAAATGCGGAACATCCCTGGATCTGATGATGAATTCGCTAGTAAGGAACCACTCAAACATCCAATGGACCTTGTCTCCGGTCAGATTACTGAAAAAGTGTATCCAATCTATAGCATTCTCTGGTTGTGCAAACTTATATGGGATGAATGTCATTCTTTTCGGATGATGGAAAGCTATGTGGTCATTCCATGGTCTTCGTGGAAATTCCTGACGGTACTAGCCACTTTGAAGATGCTCCAACAACCAAATCTGCAGCAGCAAGTTGCAACCCTCAAAATGTATGAACCCCTTCTTGCAATGGTCCAGAGCTCAGTATATTTCTTCTACGATCATTGGGATAATAGTGTACGTTTGTCCCTCGATTCCTTCCATTAAAGCTTTGGTTACCATAGCCAAGCTAGTGTGAATCTTGTCTCCTTGGATTGAAAACACTATCATACCTAGAAAACAGACGATGAACACGAAAACCCGACAATGAGTCCAACCCAGGGAGTGATGGAGAACTCATCATGAAAAATACGATAGGATTTGCTGTGTCCATATCGTTCGTAGAGGAAGTCGAAAGGTATGTAAGACTTCTTCAGGCATACTAAATCATCATTCTTTCTCAAACCCATCATTTTGATAAACCCCCTAGGAGTGCGATTTTCTGGCACCAACAAACCAAGACTATCCCAGGGTAACCCAGCAAATCCTCCTATTTCCTCCAGGAGAGGAGTCATTTCTATATTTCCAAAATGAAATACAGTGTCCCAGAACATAGTAGCATCCTCGATCAACATGTTATTTGGCTGGATGTCTAACAAGGAGGGTAAATTTCCGAGAACCCTCTTCATATGATTTTTGGCGCTTGGCGAAAGATTTTCCCACCAATCTAGAAATAAAGGTGGTATATTTTGGACCATGCCGAACCTGGGGACTTCGTGCCTCATTTTCTGCAAAATAAACAAAGTTAGACCCTTTCCCCCTCAGGATTCGACTACTTATACATTAACGATTAGCATGTCGTCATTTATCTCTCCAAATAATGCACATATCGTGGTTGCGCCCGTTGGGATTATGGAAACCCTGGTGGACTTTGGATAAGGTTTTTCTTAGAGGGTTATTATGCGGACAACATATTAACCCAGGCTAGGTTTAATCATGATGCATGTACAGTTATTATCAGAGTAAGGTTTCTATAGAAGTCTAGACTGGTACCCCCAAGCGGACAACTTGAGGGGGAAAGGCACGGAACCGTCGATCGCACCGCTGATCGACTAGTTTTACCGCAAATAAGCCTCTCCAAATTCAACAGGGTAATATAGGAAGAGCGTAGACACTCATCAAGTGTTGCTATGGTTTTAATTACGCACGAGTGGAATATGATGTTGAGCATGTGTTTATGCAAAAAGAAAATAACACGTTGTCAAGTATTTGCACGATGAGAATGATAAAATGCGGTATTTAATAATTGTAAAGGCATTTAAGAAAGAAAAGAAGGAGAAGAGTTAGTTTTCCATAGTAAAAAACAACGAAAAAAAGAAATTTAGTGAGCATAATTGAATGAAGGAAGGCGAATAAGTTCATATAGAGTGCAAAAGGGAAAGGGGTGCGCAAGTATTAACAGAATAATAAAGACATGCTTATTGAGAAAGATTAATTCACAAAACAAGTCGTTATGGTAAGAGCCTAAGGATATCCCCAGCAGAGTCGCCATGCTGTCGCGCCCCCTTTTTCTTGCGATATTGGGTTTCGACATTTAACAACTCCTTTTGAGAGAGTAGGGAAAAGGAATTGGTTGTTAAAATCACCACCTAACGGATTAAGGTACGTTAGGGCACCTATAGGAAATAACTCAGATTATACCAGTTTGCATCACCAGAGATCGGGTAAGGGCTCAAATTACCTTGAGGGGAAGGTGTTGGCACCCCTCGAAGTCCACAACGGTGGGTCCCGGCCGAACTTAAATTATGCGAATTAGTCTAAGGAAGCGAATAAACTATTTAATAAGGATGGAGGTCCTAAATTTTTTAGCCTATAGGATCACCTCGTGAAACATAAATAATACTTCGTAACTCCCCCAAGACGGGGGTGTTACTCATATTATCCAGCGGGCACAGACTATCATCTCCTGCTACCCGATTACTACCTTTGAGTTTTTACCTAAAGCGCTCTAGTTGATTCTAACTTGTGTCCTATGCGTGCACTACTCGTCCCTTACCTAAGGTCATAGAGGCATTGAGACCTCTATTTAGGAAGGTCCTAGACTAGGCCTAAGGTTCTCAAAATTGTAAAATACTAGGCGACAAGCAAAATAATTAGGACTTTTCAAATAAAGACAGATATGGGCTCACGTTAACCTCCGCATGTAAACAGCAAATGCACGCAACTGATTTAGCAGGATTTATTAAACTTGGAGTCCTATGGGCAGGATATCTATGTGATGAACATGCGAGCAGTAGTATGTAGAATCACTTCTTAATGCAAGTGTTAGGGCCTACGTATATTTGCCTACTGATTTTCATTCGGTACAGTATCTGGGCGTTTCATGCGTTAATGAATAACAGTAAATCACAATCATAAGTCTGGAATTATTATTCAATCCTATAGGCATGTTGTCTAAGGGATTGATAGTGATAATCGAATTCTGAATCAGTTAATAGAATCCTATAGAAATGACTTCTACGAGTGTGATGATTATTACCCTATAGGCATGATTTCTAGGTTTGAATTGGTTTTAGCTTTATAGACATGATTAAAATATTAAAGCCATCAGGACAGAGTTTAAAACGCAGAATATATAGGTAGAATTGCATTAAAGAGACAAACTGACAAGATTTGCAAAGTTGTTCATGCTCAAATACACAGTTTTTAATAAGTTAAAGTCTGAAAGGCCTAATTAGTCTAAATGTACATGCTAACATTTTAGGACAGTTTTGTTCAATCACAGAAAATATTTAGACAATGTATTAAGGCAAAATAGTCAGATAATCACATGAACCCAAATGAATGAAAAACACATTAGAAGGCAAGTTATCAGGGCACATGAATGACAGGGAAAGGTTTAATAACAATGCAAACTTGGTAAAGATTCAGGACAGGTGAACTGATAAACATCCTAGTATCACCATAAAGATTGCTAAATTCAGGGCAAATTCAGAACTAGCAAAAACAGTGTACAGGAAATAAATTAGAAGACATTAAGCTAATCCCTAAGAGGATTCATACTATTCAAAATAACCAGTCTCAGAACTAATAGTATTAGTTGGAGAACTAAAGAAACTCATATAAACATGAAATTGGCAGAATCATGCTCAAGAGGTAAGCTTAAATACACTGGATCATAGGCATATGACGCAAATGTATAAGAATGAAACGGCAAAGGTGTAGTGACTCACCAGTTAGGCAGGAAAAACAAGAATAGTACCACAATAGTCGATTGCTCAGAATATTTGGCCTTGGCTTTCAGCCGACCAAAACAGAAGTAAAACGAGATAGCAAAGAGAATATAGAGCCAAGACCCTAAGTTTTTAGTGAGAGTGTATTGATTCCGGTCTGTCCTAAAGGGAAAGGGGAAGGGGTTTAAATAGTAGCAGGGATTGAATCGCATAAACAAGGAAAAATTGTAAAGTCAAACACACATAAGGAATCAATACATACTGAATTAATAACGAATTAGATCTGAAGAAAAGCAAAGTAAACCCTAGTTTTTTTAGTAAACAAATATTAACGGAATATACATAGAACAGTAGCATAGGATGAATTTAGACACAAATAACATCTAAAATCAGAGAGTTAAACTAATTTAGGTCCGATCTAAAGAGAAATGAAAACCCTAAATTAGGGCCAGATGAATATTGACAAAGAAAAAAATTGGCAAACATATAAGGAAACAAAGTAAAAGAATAAACAACAAAACAAGGAAAGAAACATAAAGAATCAATTTTGAAATCAATTTAAGAGAAAAAATTGGTAAACCTAGTTTTTTAGGAAAGGTGTAGATCCCAGAAATCCAAACAAATCGGACTTATATAATATAAAAATCAAATGGAGTATAGTCCAAGTACTGGAAATAGAACAGAATCTGAGAGATAGTACTTGCCATGTTTAGGCAAGTACTAAGTAACACCATAAAGAATCGACCAGTAACGAGAAAGTGCTAATATGGTAAGGAAATAAGAGGGAAATCCCATTAGAAGGGGGATTAGGAGGGGGATTTTGGGTGACGGCGGATTAGGGTTCATAGGGTGAGAGAGATGAGAGGATATTAGGGCGGCGGACGGGTAAAAATGGGATTAGGGTTAAGGGTTTGGGTTAGTTAAAAGGGGGGGATTAGATATGGGTCGTTGATCTTAGAGATCAACGGCCACGATTAAAAGGAATTTGGGTCGGGTTTATTTAGGCGGGTTGGGTAAAGGGGTTGTTTGGTTTGAGATGGGGTATTAGGCTAGGTAATTTGGGCTGGTTTAGGTAGTCTAGGTCCGAAAATAGGGAAATTTAGGGGTATTAGTTAAATGCCCAATTTAAATAATTTATAAAAAATGATGAATAAAATAGTGAAGATATTATTTGTGCATAAAAATGGTTAACGACAATTATTTATTACTACAAGAGCATAAAAAGTTATTTTTTGCATAAATAAAGTAATCATAAGTATATAAGGGCTATTATTGTAAAATATATAATTTTAGCCTAACGATGCAAATATAATTATAATAAATGCATCAAAAATATTTAAGGCTTAATATGGATATAAATGATGAAGTTAGATGATAAAATCATCATAACTATTATTTGTGATGCAATTAATGATTATTTATACAATAAAATATGGGAATAAATTGATTAAAAAATCTATAAAAATTATGGAAAAATTAGAAAAAATACTTGATGATGCTCGTGCACTATTGTGGAAGTATATATGCATATTTGAAATACATGAGGAAAAAATTGGGTATCAACAGCTAGGACTATTTTGTATTCTTCCTATCCTTGCAAGAAGGCGTATTTTCTACCTATGAATGTTACCAAAGACCTCTGTACTCTAGGATTTAACATCATCCTCAAAAGATTTTGTGACAGTTAGGAGGTCATTTTTCTCCCAGTTTTTTTTTACTAGTGTTATGAAATCAGGGTGTGAGCACCACATTGACTCTAAACGAAAGGTTTATCAATGGAGGTCATGTTTTTATTTTTGAGGGAAATGAGTATGGGATTATGGTCGGAGTGGGTTTTGGGTAAATAAATTATAGATGCCTCTGGGTATTGGTCTAGGCAATCAGTGTAAGCAAAAACTCTATCTAAACATTCCATTATCAAACCTTTGCCTTTTCTTCTATGGTTCGACCAAGTAAGTTTACAGCCTTTAAACCCTAGGTCAATAAGTTTACAATAATTTAGGCTCTCTAAAATATTATTAGCACGCCTTTGATTCACTGCTTTGGCACCTAATTTCTCTTGGGCCATAATAACATCATTAAAATCTCTACCCATAAGCCAAGCCCCTTTACAAGAATTGTAGATGTTTTTTATGTTTTGCTACAGGATATCTCTTTTATTTTTGTCAGTAATAGCATAGATGGAACTAAATAGCCAGTTTTTATGATTAGGTTTTACCTCGATCATGGCATGAATTTCTTGATTTCGCCTGGTGAAGTTGTTGACGATGACTCTTGCATGATTCCATAAGATCACCAGGCCTCCAGCTTGACCTTCTGCTGGAACCTTTATCATCTCTGTGAAGTTGAAATCTTCTAGTATTGAGAGTGTTATACCCCAAGTTTTCATACGTGAGAGTACGTCGTAAGTCATTGATGTAAGCTCGAAAATGAGATTATATTTGGAAGCAAATAAAGTAAGTTAATCATGTTACCTTGGAGGCTACAAATATTTAAGATCATGAATAACAAGTACCAAGAGGGTTGGAAATCTTAGAAGCTAAACCAATTGAAGAAAATAAGTTTTGTCGAAAGTCGACAAGTTTGGAATGTTATAACATGTACTTTGGGGTGAGACTAGGGTTCTTAACATGATAAGGAGGTTATTCTATGAGTTATTTTAGTCGTATGATATTCATTCTCTACATTTTGAAGGCAAGCAAGTTGTGGAACAAGAGTTGGCAAAGGTCATCACAAGTTACGTTCATAAATTTACTGAAATTTAGGTCAAATGTATCTGATCATTTCTCCAAATATACTTGGAATCATGGGGTTTTCTACCTACCAAATTGAAGATCTACGAGTCTAGTTTCTAACGCATTAAACCGTTCATCAATACGACATCGGAGTAGAGAGATATTCGCGTTTTCGCGAGACCGCGCAAGCAGCTCCCAATGGGACCCACTTAGGCGGTGGTCGACCTACTTCAATTTATAAACGATTTGGACGCCTATTTTTCACTTATTTTCAACTCAACTTCGTCTCTAAACTTCTCCTAACCCTTCTAAACAGATTCCACAAGGGTTTGAAGTGATTCCAAAGTGATTACACCATATTTCAACATCAAAACTTAGTTCTAGTGAAGAACAACACCTCTTTGAGGTTGTGTTGTCATTGAGGATTGTTGTGGGCTGTATTTGGATGAAATTCCAAGTTGTTGCTGCTGTCTAAGGCGAGTATAACAGCCTACTAATTGTGCTCAAGCTTGCTTGCATGTTGGTTAAGTTGTTAGGATGATAAACTACAAGATAGTACTTGGATTAGCTTAAGTCACTTCTATAGTGTTATATTGCTATTTAGGGTTGTTGTGAGCTGGATATAACTTGGATTTCGACTTGAAGTTACTATAGGAGTTGTGTGTATTGTGTTCTTGCATGTGCTTAAGGTTATCCTGATGTTGATTAAGTTAAATGGATGGAGTAGACATGAACTAGTGAATAAAGCTACTAATTGAAGATAGTTGGAGTTGAAGATTGTTTCCTTTGTTATAAATATATGGTATAAGGATGGAATCATTGATGAATGACTTCATTATCATGTTAATTATAGTTTTAAATTAATGTAAGAAGTCTATAAGGGGTGATATTATACGGATTCCAATCGGAGCTTGCCGCTCGTCGTGAAGTAGTTGTGACTTGTTGTTGTTATATGGTGTCTTGTTATTGATATTTATAGGTTGCTGGACTTCCCTGGCTGTTGTTGTTGGTATATGGTATTGGAGGAGGCCCTTGTTACAAGGGAGATGCTGCCCGAATTTACGTAGACGAGCTACTAGCTTAAGTTACAGACTTAGCCTTTGCTCAACACTGATTTTGAATCTCCTTATGCTATGATAGATCGAGTTGACTTGTTTGAAGAGTTGCTTAGAAGGTATTAAGGACTCAACGTGTTTAAGGTATGTTAAGGCTCTTCCTTCATCCTTTTGGCATGATCTAAAGTGAAACGAACATAAACGATACGCTATTTCATAATGAATCTACTCCTAGCAACTAAGGTTGTCCATGTTATTCTTTCCTTACAAAGTTATCCCAAGAAAGTATATATGATCCTTGAGTCCTAGTGAAGTTCATATTGATGGTATGATGTCCATAATGTTAATCGATGGTGCAATGACCTTATGTCACTCCAAAAGGTTTAGAACGTGACTCCATGAGTCCAGCATGCATTATATATGTATCTACTTTACTCTACCGAGCCGCGCTATAGTCGGCCGGGTATGGCACCTATTGTGCAACCACTGATCAGTTGGGTTTACCGAGCTCCACGTGGCCGGGTACGATTCTACCGAGCCTTATGATGGCCGGGTACGTTTTTACCGAGTCCTCTTTGAGGCCGGGTATGATATGATGATGATGATGCCCACAGAGGCGTATGTTTTTAAAAGCTTATGTATATATATGTATTATGCATTTCATTTCAGTAGCCCCCAGAGGCACTCAGATGTTACAGGTTGTATCTCCTCTATCTCTCTTTACGTTACTGATCTTGTTTATGCTTTCCTGCCTTACATACTCGGTACTTTATTCGTACTGACGTCCCTTTTGCCTGGGGACGCTGCGTTTCATGCCCGCAGGTCCCGATAGACAGGTTGATATTCCTCCTAGTAGGCTATCAGCTCAGCGAAGGTGTTGGTGTACTCCACTTGCTCCGGAGTTGCCTATTTGGTCAGTATGCTTTGGATATGTATTGATTGGTATGGCGGGGCCCTGTCCCGACCTTTATGATTTTATGTACTCTTAGAGGCTTGTAGACAGATGTCAGGTGTATGGATACTTGTATGGCCTTGTCGGCCTATGTCTTGAGTTTACAAATGGTCATGTCGGCCTTATAGGCCCGTATGTCACATGTATAAGTTTGTATATCATGTTCGGTCATCATATGTTGAGTATTCCCTTATGTTTTATTCTTGTTATCTCATGACATGTTTTCTATCTCATTTACCCTTGATAGTATGATAAGAAAGATATGTTACGTTGGTACGCGGTTGAGTAAGGCACCGGGTGCCCGTCGCGGCCCTTCGGTTTGGGTCGTGACAAAAGTGGTATCAGAGCAGTTCTGTCCTAGGGAGTCTACAAGCCGTGTCTCGTAGAGTCTTGTTTATGGGTGTGTTGTGCACCACACTTATAAGCAGGAGGCTACAGGGCATTTAGGACTGTCACTCTTTCTTTTTACTCTAGATCGTGTGGTAGAGCTCAGTTGTAAGAATTCAAACTTCTAAATTCTATTTTATCCGTAATACAATGACACAGTCGTACATACTGCATGCCATAAGGTAGCAAATGTTACGATGTTGGAAAAATTCCGACCACAGGTCGTGGTATGAGAAAGAAGCCTAAAGGTGGGAATACCCTGGCCTTTGGATTTATTTACAGAACAGTTTCCTAGATGTCAAGGACAATATTAAGGAATTCTTAAGAGCTACAGGTTATGAGACTGATAAGCGCATTAATCAACATTCGAGGACGAATGTTCCAAAAGGGGGGAATGATGTTACACCCCGTGTTTTCGTATATAAGAGTACATCATAAGTCAATTAATGTGAGCTCAGAAAGGGAATCATCTTTTAAAAGTTTACAAAGTTAGTTCATCATGTTAATGTAGAGGTTATAAATATTTAAGATCATTAGTACCAAGTAGCAAGAGGTTTCGAAGGCTTAGAAGCTAAACGAATTGAAGAAAATAAGTTTCGTCGAAAGTCGACAAGTTGGAATATTTTACCATGTACTTTTGGGGTGATACTAGGGTTATTAACATTATAAGGAGATTATATTATGAGTTATTTTAGTAGTACGATAGTTGGTGTTATGTTTTGAAGTCAAGCGAGTTGTGGAACAAAAGTTGGAAAAAGGTCATCACAAGTTCCATTCATAAATGTGCTGAAAATTAGGTCAAATATAACTGAGTTTTTCTCCCAATATACATGGAATTAGGGGATGATCTACCTATCAAATTAAGGATCTATGAGTCTAGTTTCCAACGCATTAAACCGTTCATCAATACGACATTGGAGTAGAGAGATAAAAGCATTTTTGCGAGACTGCACAAGCTGCTAGGTGACAAGTAGGTGTGTCACCTACTTGGTTAAATGATAGCCCAAAAATAGGAAATTTCGGGTCGGCCAAAGAGCCCATTTAAAGGGTTATCTCCTGCAATATAACCCTCATTATATATCACAAATAACCAGACCTAAACCCCTGCAAACTTCCTCCCAAAAATTATCCACAAACCCTAATCGATTTTCCCTCT